>NC_045559.1:142327387-142479887 GCF_009819795.1 Aythya fuligula
TAAACTAACTCTAATTAAACAACAACAAATTGCACAACTGAAGTGTTTCAAGCAGTACAAGTAACTATCTCATTTGCTTTACTTCAACCTATTTCTTGTTTTTCGTCATATCATAGGCCTTCCATTTCTCCATTTCTCCAGCTCAAGATATATGTCAGAATATGACTTGTCCTGCCTGAAGATGCTTTTAAACAAGCACAAAATCTGTCTTTTATTTATGTATTTATTTATGTATTTATTCATTTCCCAAGCAGTTACTATCTGTAAAGATCACAGAATTACAGAACCACAGGATGGCTGAGGCCAGAGGTCACCCTGTCCAATGCCCTGCTCAGGCAGGGCCACCCAGAGTATGCTGCCCAGGACCATGTCCAGATCTCTACCAAGATCAAGAATGCACAGGAATATTATTAGTGGATGCTTTTGTATTAATTCTGGTGTGAAAGAGTTTCTCTTAAAACAATATCCAAACCTCTGTTCAGGTTTGTCCTCTGTACTTCCTTTTATCAGGCCAATAGGCCTGACAGCCTCACAGACACCACTAATTTACAGTAACCCCCGCAGAGTATGAAGGTGCTCTTATTCCAATTTTACAACTAGGGGACTGAAACAGGAAGGAGAAAAAAGGCTATAGCTTTGGAGAGCTGAGCTCTTTTACTTTTGTTGTATGCTCTTGGGTAGCATTTGCTGAAAGAAATAATCCTGCCTTTCATGCAGCTGCAGTGAACTAGACTGGGAAATGACTTGGTTGAAAAAGCACTTTTAAATAGTGTGTTATAATATCTGAGAATTAGCAGACAGCTTTCATTTAATTATTATTTTTTAAATTTTTATTTATATTTTTTTTTCCTTCACTGAATGAAACTCAACTTTGGAGTTACAAGTAGTTTGAAGAATTGTTGTTTACCAACCCAGTTCCAATCCCACCAAAGGACAGGATGACTCTGTAGGAAAGCAATGTTGTCTGTCTTAAGTACTGAATGATGCTCAGGGAGCTACGCCTTCCGAGTAGCCTCTGCCTATTGCCAGTTACCTCTACCATTCATTGATGACCTTACTGCAGCTCACAACTGTTGCAGGAAATGCTGAAAGGCTATTAAGTTAGGAACACAAATGCAGGACTTTAATACTGAGCAATCTGATTCCTCTTGCAACTGTGATGTTGCTGGTTTGATAAAGACACCTCTGCAGACAGATGAAAATTCTGGGCTAGCAGCAATATTTGAAGTAATGTTAATGATGGCACTGACAGTTCTAGTCAACCAGAGAACAGTTCGCTGAAAGTGACGAAAACCTTCAAGCCTGCTCGCCAGTATAGAGAGTTGGATTGACATTGTATTAACACAGTAAACGGGGTTGGAAGAAGCCTCAAGGATTTGCCTACCTGGTTCTCCTACCTGTCATTCCTGGTGATTATTTACCTAAATTCTGATGGATCTGATGGATCTTTGAGCTATTAGGCAATTTACTGAAGTGCTTTACTAGTCTTAGTATGAGACATTGTTTCCTGCTGTCTCAATGAATCTTCCTCTGGTTACAACTTAATCCCATTACTTATTACCTCATTCAGTAGAGATGTGGAAAGAGGATTTTATTTTTATTTTTTTTCCCCAACAGTCTTTCATATTATGTGTGGACAATTATGCCTTCAATTTTCTCTGCTGCAGATAACAATTTTTTTTTTTCAGTCTTTTTTTTTTTTTTTCCCCCATAAGTCTTGTATTCTAAATATATGGTTCTTATTGTCTTCCCTTCCTGTTCCTTAACCCATGAAGTTTGCATGATTTCATGCAAAGAGGACCCAAAATGACAGACAGAAATCATTTTTTTTTATCTAGGGGGTTCATATTGCCACATCATAGGCATATCTAAATATATTCCATGTGCACAGACTCTATTTCAAACTTGGAAGATGTTTTAGAGTCTATGAAACTTCTGTCTTACAGGGAAGGATTTTTTATTATTGTACTTGGTTTGGCTAGGATGGAATAATTCTTCATAGCAGCCTGTATGGTGCTGTGTTTTGGATTTGTGACTAAAGCCAAGTTGATAACACACCAATGTTTTAGCTACTGCTGAACAGGGCTTTCACACCATTGAAGCCTTGTCTGTCTCTCACTCTACCCCTATGGTATTGGCTTGGGGTGGTCAAGAGGTTGGGAGGGGATGCAGACAGGACAGTTGACCTGAAAAGACCAAAAGAGACCAAAGAGAAGTTCCCTACTATCATCATCACTGAGCATCATGCTCAGCTATAAAACTCGGGGTGGTGGTTGTTTTCTAAGGTAGCTGTTTTTTGGAGACTTTTGGGGCATTGATCTATTGGTGGGAAGTGGTGAGTGAGTTCCTTTGCATCTTTTTATTGTTTCTGCTGATTGGGGTCAGTACACCACAAATATTTAGGTTTATTATTTTTTATAGGCTATGTGTCTCTGTACATAAAGCATATTTACAGTGTAAATTTATTTTCTGACAGAAATTCCTAAAGATCTTTTCCTAAAGATAGACATATTTAACTGGTTGGAGACTCTGCTAGCCCTAGGTGGGAAGACAGCATTATTTCCAAATGTTATTCCTAATCCAGATTATCCCAGGATGACTGTTGTTTCCCTTGAACCAGCTGCTTTCCATCCAGGATTGCTTTCTGTGGAGGGAGCATTCAGAAACTCCAGTAGTGAGAGCAATTCCATCAGCACAGAATGACCCACACTGCAGCAGCATGGCTAAATTCGCGGTTTCTTATAATTTATGCTATGGGAAAGAAGTGAAAACAACAAACCCTGTAAATCCCTAGTGGCAAGAATTTCAGAGAGGAGACAATGCTCTCTTGCAAACCTATTTGAGTTCTGTTGCAGAGAAAGAATTGAAAGCTGTTGCCAGGTCCTCTCCTCTTACTCTGTTTTATGGGCAAATTAGAAATACCCAACTGGTGAGAAATACCCAGTTGCTGAGGAGCTCAGCAAGGTGGACACAGAGATCTCCAGGACCAACAGAAAAATGTTTTAGTGCACTAAGACTCCTTTCTCCTCTGTACCTTCACTTGAACTCTCTCTTCAAGACACTCAGAGCACAGGCAGCTATTACATATAATTGCAGCTTGGCAATTACTTCTTATTTATTTATTTTGTCCAGACACTGGATTCTGGAAGTTCTTGTGACTGAGTAGCACTTAACTAAATCTTGTCTTTTTCAGAATGAGGTGATGTACAGAATTTTTTAAAGAGCTTGGTATTGGAATTGCAAAGGGCAATTCTTCTATTATTATTGCAATAATAAAAGAGATGGTACCCACAGAAACTGTTGTTTGTTTCCTCATGGCATGTTTTCCTCTACAGTTAAGTCTCCTTGATTCCAATATAGACCCAACTGTGTTTTATGGTCTCTTATCTTGATCAACCATCTGAATAAATGCTGGGTGTACCCACATGAAATATATATTGGAAAATAGAGTCATGGTTGGGATTCTGACACAAGAAAAATAAGAACACAGTGACTTTCCATGAGGCTTTACATTCTGTTTTCTTGATTGCTAAAATATTTAATTTCTTGAAAGATAACACAAACAAACAAATAAAACATGTATTTTGCTTTTCAGGACTTCTTCCTCCCCCTTCTTCATACAGTTCTTTTCAGTCAGCAGGAAGCAGCTGTGAAGATTAGTAGCACTTACTTTTTGATGTTTCCTAGAATATTTTCTTCCCAGCTTCTATGCGAACTATCTTGTATTTCTTCATAAAAGGGTTCCTCTATGTAGTCTGTTAGTTAAACTGAAAGTTTATCTTATGTTCATAGATAGTTGGAGAATGTATTGACCAAGTATAAGCTTGACACAATGATAACACCTCGCTTTTTATAAGGTAGGTGATAAGAAGAAAATAATATAGAAGAAAAGACTTGCTGCTTAGTCATTACTTTCCACTTTCCATCTTGGCCTTGTTTGATTTGGCATCAGTTTCTCAGCACATTTGGCCATGCTGAATCAGAAAGGAAACAGAAAACAACGAAGTCCACTTGCTGATGCAGGAAACTATTTTGCCTAGTTTCCCAGCTTCTTCTGCTCACAAAGCAATTTTATCCTGGGGCTTTGCAGATAATGGTGAAGCAAGTTTGAATATGTATTTCAAACTGTAGTTATGTGGGACTGATCATCCAAATTAAAGCAGAAATTATGAAACTAGGTATATGTGTGTTAGTCTCAATTGTAGACTAGCATTATTGACTGGTTAAGACCAAAATTAATGTATTTTTTATATAACCTAAAAAAAAAAAAAAAAGTCATATATTGAATATGAAAGGAAACATGACTCTACAGATCTAATAATACAATCTGATCCTGGATTCATACAAAAGAAAAGGGAGCTTGCAAATTTGGGTTTTGAGATGCTGTCTTGAAGAAAGAAATTGAAATTCTGCAAGCTCTACTTAGAATTTGAGAATTTTTGTTTTATTCATTCATGCAGCTTTCCAGGTGTATCGCAGGAGAAGAAAAATAGAAATCTTTTTTTGTGGAATCAGTAAAAGGAAGAGTGGACCACAGTTTGAATTTTGAAGACAGAAAGTTCTTATGGATGAGAAGGTATTTATTTACTTTTTAATGTGACAGATGGAACTAACATGCACAGGAAATAACAGCTAAATCTTTTCAACAGAACACTGACTAAAGAAATTATGCAGTTCCTCAGAGATTCTGTTCATTCTGATTTTAAAGAAATTTCCTGGCAAGCTGAGTCTCCTCCTCCCCTCAAAAATTTTGCATTCTCATATGAATATTTTAAATTCCTGTCAAATATGGAAAATGCATTCACAACAAAAAGTTATGTTTTGATCTCCAGTTTTTCAATGGTTCTGTACTAACTATCCCGATCAAGTAGATCATACAAGACAATACTTGATATTTGCTAAAGTGTGTTATGGGGATCTACAGCTGCATCTACATTGGACTTTGCCTTCATACATTATTGAGGCTTTGTAGGGAATTTCTCCAACTGTACTCAGCTGTATACTTACCAGTTTGACCTTTGGAATTGTTGGCTGTGTGCAAAATAGGTTCTTTTTGAAGAATATTAAATCAGAAGCTGTGCTCCTGTTGTGAATCAAGTGCACCTCAGCCCGTAGAAGACTTCAGGGTCTGAACCAATGATGGTCCTTTGGACAACTTTGGTCCACAGCCAGGGGAGCAGCTAAAATCTGATCTGAAGTAAGAGTCCTGCACCACCTCAGATAGCTATATAAGACAAGCATTGATTGCTTTCATGCTGAGCTGCTTCTCTTACAACAAGTACTTGCTAAAGCTGGCATTGCTTCTGCTTCTCCACTTTTGATGACATATTTTAATCTCCTTTTATTTTCATCTCTTACATACCACTTTATTACCCTTTTCTTCTTATATAAACCAGTCCCTTGCCATAATAACACATATTTTTTCATTTTTGTTCTTGGAAACAAACCAGTGGTCTGAACAAGTTCTACAGTTTCAATTTTATTTGTGCTGTCTAAACATAATTTATCAATTTCCATTTTCTCTATTCATCCTTCCTGGAAGGTTTTCCTTAATACTTTTGTGCCTTTGAAATGCCCATCCTCCTGTTAAGTGAGGTGGCATGAAGATGGGGAAGCTGCTTGCTTATAAATTAGCTTTTTCCCTTGACTTACATTTCCAACACATTTTTCAATAGCTAGTGTTCAGAAGTTCTCTGGGAACATTATTACAAGGACTCTCAGTGGATTACTCATGGAGCTTAACACATTGCATATTCCAGTAAAGCAAAAGCATAACAAAGACATAATTCAGTAAATGTTATTCAATGTTAATATGCTTGAAGTGAAGCTGCAGCTAGCCTTCATCTGTGCCCCTGGCTGGTTTTTGTTTATATGTCACTCTGGCATGGTTATGGTCTGGGTAAGATATTTGTTCTCATGCCTATTGTACTTCTGCTCTAGTTTCTTTCCCACAGTATTCCTTTAAGATTATCAGTGTCATTAAGTGTTAGAGTTTTACTTGGGCTCAGGGGAGGGCTGGATTTATTACCAGATGACAAATGCAAAATATGGGATGGGGTGTGATAACTGGGAGAGATATTAACACCTGCTCAGCCTGTTCTTATGCACTCTCTGGCATCTGTTTCTCATCAGCCAGGACCATTTCAGCCAACTTCTCTGTCCTGTGGATGTCCGAGGTCCCATGACAGTTCTGGGCTCTGCCAGTAGCTCTCAGCTGAATCTCCATCCCTCTAAGTTTGCACTTCCTCACAAACAACTTTTTCACTCCATTTCCTTTTTTTCAGAGTATCTTTAAGGATGCCCTTCTACCCTTCCCCCCCCACATCTTCAGAAGCAGATAAATAAAATCCTTGTAGGAAAGAGATGTTCCTTGGATAGGATGAGGTTGACTTCATTTAGCAGCGAATCCCTTTAAATATACATATATATATTTATACATATGCTGTATGGCTAATTTTTAAGTTCTTGTGACCGTTTTCCCATCAGATGCTCTGGAGCTTTCATATATTGTAAATATGCAAAAGTTCCAGTTTTGTATGTAGTGTTTGTATAGTGATAACCAGCCACAGCACATTCAGGCACTGAAACAGCCCCGTGTCAGACAGGTTGTCCCTGATAGTTAAACTTGCTCTGCAGGTCTTAGATTGATCTTGCAGCACTATCAATATTTGTATTTCCAGGTATGCTGGGACCTCCCTGTTCTAGGATTTTAGAAATGTGCTGAAAAGAGAAAAAACTCTTTCTTCCTCGCTGTTGTGTTGGAATGCACAGTAAACAAATGATCAAACAAAACTAGCCAAACAACTAAACAAACAATATACAAGCCCCACTGCACTATTTTTAGTGCAGATCCAAGCTAAAAATGCTGGCTAAAAATCCATAAATCATATGTGCAGAACTTTTGATGGAGAGCTTATGGTCTTTCTATTGTTTGGTCCTTGGGGTTTTTCTTATGGGAAAATAGGAACCCTCAAGTCCCGAGTGCAGATGCTGAGACAGCAGCAGTAAACAGTTGTTTTACTAAGTGCCTGCTGTTTCACTGAACACCAACAAGGAACAGGAGCTCCCTGAGAGCACTGCACTGCCTCTGCCAAGTACACTGACCTGACAGCAGTCTTCCCATAATATGAGTTAGAAGAATGACATTATGATGGCAATGTGGAGGAACGGGGCTCTGTTCAGATCCTCTAGTACAGGTGCCAACTTTGGACACTGATTTGGTAGAGCCTCTATTCACACGAGTGGTCAATACAGATGGTCTGTTGCTCAGGGCCTATGCTCTGCATGAAGAGAAATCACTGCACAGTGGAAGTTAGACCCACAATGTGGTACTTTGAAATGTCTTTATTTTTTTTTTTTTAAGTTCCCCCTGTAGTCCAAGGAATGAGACAGTGACCTCCTGTTGTATTGCACACTCACACAAACCTCTGCAAATGCCTCCTTCCCTCTGTTTGCAGTAAGGGGAACCAGAAGGACTACCTTTGATGCTTAAGGAATTCCCACTAATGGGAAAAATGCTCACCCTCATAAAGATGGGGGGATAATAATATGTGAACTTTAGCATGGAAGTCTCTAGCAGAACCCTTTTGTTACTGGGATGGCAGCTGTGTACCTGCTGTCACGTTCCCTCATTTAAGGTGCTCAATTTAGACACAGCAGCTAGCATGGTGCCAGTTCAAGAGGCATAGACCCAGTCAGATCCCTTCACTGGCAGGCCCTGACTTTGTGGGAAGAGAACCAGCTACTAATGTGAGTATTGGGAAACAGCATTTTCTGTCATCTCAGCAACATCATGGACAATTCCAGGATTTCTTTGAAAAAATAGTTGGGATTAGTAATGCAACATTCACATCCAAATTAAATACTGCCAAAAGTTTTGAGGATCAACGCTGCAACAGATTGAGTAACTCATCCTCATGTGGTGTGAGCAAAATGCTTCAGAAAGAACTTAAACCCCATAAGATTTCCTAACCTAGTAAGCTGTTTGCTGAATCAGCACACCACCTGCTTTGCCACCTTGTTGAGATATTTAGTGTTCCAGTTATCTTGAATAAGATTGCCATAATCTCTGTGACAGAAGCAGATAATTTCATTATAGGTAGTGTTTTAAGAACCTGCTTTCAATAACCAGACTGATAGAGAGTGAGTGCAACAATTTATGGTTTACTTAGTGAGTTATTGTTGAGCCAAGTACAATGTGGCATATGTGTTCCCTTTAATCATGTCAGTGATATGTTGACAGTTAACCTTTGATAATTCAAAAGCCCTTTCAAATAGCTAGTGCGCACTATCAGTCTATATTTAGATCAAATTAAAACTTTTGTTCTGAACATTATTTTCCCTTTAATGCCAACTGCATTACTGTATATGTTACACATGCAATCATATAATTGAATTGAAATAGTAGCTTAAACAGAACAAATGGACAATCTGAGTGGGAAAACAATTCAGGAAAAAAATAAGATGGTAATTAGTTGGCTAGCACAACATTTTTGTATCATTTTTTGAAAAGCAGAACGTTGCCACATTTGGCATTTAATTTTTGCGATGTCACCTCTGAATTTTCCTATTTGTTTCTTGGATTTGCACCTTTGCTCTTTGGATTAATCTAAGTCATAACTTTTTTTCTTTCCTTTTTTTTTTCTTGTTTTTAAAGGATTTTTTTTTTTCAAATACGTCTGCATGCTAATCACCTTGGAGTGTAAGTGACTGGTGGGTTGAAGCTGTTCTGATTGAAAGCAATGAAATGCTCATTTTGGCATCAGTGTTTTCAAGATATGCAGAAAGCTTAGCTATTATTTGAAACTGTTACAATTGTTAATTGTTTCTTGTGCTCTAATCTTATCAACTCTCTTTTTATTTTTTAAGAAAGATAAATTCAATTCAATGACTAAATTAAACAATATAATTTATTTGCATATTTTATTTGCTTATATGCATGTAAAAACTTCAACATACTCATACATACACCTCCCCCTTATTCTACATCATGAACAAATAAATGCTGTAGTTATCTGATAACTATAATTTAACAGTGGCTGTGGGACTTGCTAAATCCTGTTGAGGGTAATTTTTGAATGTGCATTCAATTGCAAATATTAGCATCCACATTTCATTTAACAGAGCTAGGATAACAAGGAATTAATGGAGCAGTGACTTAAAATTAATTGCTTCTGTCTCTCAGACTGGCAGAATCGGTCAATAAGAAAGCTGTACATTCATCATACTGCAGTGAGTTTTACTCACCCTGAGACATTGGTCAGTGCCAGTGGTTGGGAGCCCCAGCAGCTTTGTCCCAGCCAAGGGTGGTGAGACTGGGCTGGGTGGAGGCAGCAGGAAGAAATGCATTTGTGACACCCCAGGAAAATTATGTCAGAGGACTGCCAGGCTGAAGCACTGGGGTTTGGCACCAGGAAAAGTGAGGGAAGGCGGCATGGTGCTGAGCTGGCTGCTGCTGCCTCTTGCAGCATCTCCTGGTGGGTAGGGGTCCATTCACTCAAGAGATGGATCATGGAAGATTTCCTTCCCCTGCCTCACAAGAAGACAAATTTTTGCTCAGAGAGGTGCACAAAGGGCAGCAGGTGGACTTTTTCATCCTGGTGCTACTCACGTTGGAACAACTAAACTTAGGGAGGAGCAGAGAAACAGTGTAGGCCCAGACAGCGCTTTGGAGGTGGAAATAGATTGATTTGGGTGCCTTCTCGGACTCTGAAAATCTACTAAAACTAATGGCACCCTGAAAATCTACTAAAACTAATGGCACCCAAATGAAAAAGGCAGAAAATGGGCCTAAGTGGTAATGTGGTGAAAGGATGTTTCCTTTCACTGCAATGGAAAAGGAACTGTGTTAAAGTTGCCATAAAGATGAGAGACTTATTTGTCGCTCCTTTATAGATGGTATGACTTTTCCCATATTGATACTGTCCCTTTTGTCTTTCTGTGCCTCCTGTACTTGGTACTTTCAGACAGGGAATTACTTCATGGGGATGGTACTCTGAAAAGGGACTGGGTATTTTCCATGTTTATGAGTGGGGGTTCTTTGGGGTTTGCAAATATTAAGAACTGTGGTGCACCTGGAAGCTGGCAAGTTTTTCTGGCATTGACAGGAAGGCAGCTGCATTTCTAAGTGTGTTACAAAGAGTTTGTTTCATCAGTAACGCTGTTATTTATTTATTTATTTATTTATTTATTTATTTATTTATTTATTTATTTTTTATTTTGTTTTAGTGGAGGCAGAATGCTTGTAAAGCAGAGCAATGTGAATGACTTTAGAGTAATCTTAAAAAAAAAATCTTTGTCCTTCACTTTAGGATACTAGTTACATAGACCTTCATGGTCTACAAATGTCTGTTTGGAGGTCTCCAGACTTCTCCTCCAACAGGGGACACTGCTGAGTCAGTCAGGAGGCAGGGAGCATGGCTGGTGAATGGTGGCATGTGAGGGGACAGATCAAAGCAGCCTCTACCCAACTGTATTGAATAAACAAGCTGCGCAAAAAGATGACTACACAAATGTAACATGATATTTGAATAATTCCCTTACAGGAAGCCTAAGCTTTTATAGGACATAAACCATTCCAGGCAGATTGTGGGGACAGACAGCCACTTGACTCCAAATTGCACATTACAAATGGTTTTCCTAAGGTGTCAGAGATCATCTTTCAAAGATTAGTCTTGCTTGACTTTCACTGTAGTGACTCCTTTACCTCAGCTTGTAGAACATAGCTACTTAAGGATGATTTGGAGGTGTAGAAAGCTTCAGGAGGAGAAGCATGTGGATGTGGTCCAAAGGCAGCCTTAGTCATTCAGTTCCCAAAGAGGAATTGGACTTGCTGAACATCATTAAGTTCACATGGGCCCACTTCTCAAGCTTGTCCAGGTCCCTTTGGATGGCATCCCTTCCTTCTAGTGTATCAACTGCACTGCTCAGCTTGGTGTCATCTACAAACTTGCTGAGTGCACTTGATCCCATTATCTATGTCATTGATAAAGGTATTGAACAGCACCAGTCCCAGAACAGACCACTGAGAGACACCACTCATTGCCAGCCTCCATCTAGACATAAAGCCATTGTCCACAAGTCTCTCTGTCTGGCCTTCAAGCCAATTCCTTATCCACTGAATGGTCCACTCTTCAAATCAATCTCTCCAATTTAGAGATCAAGTTGGATAGATGTCCAGGTAGATGGCATCACTTGGTCTTCCTTTGTCAACTGATGTGGTCACACCATCACAGAAGGACACCAGACCAGTCAGGCACAATTTGCCCTTGATGAAGCCAGATCAACTCTTGGACCACCTCCTGGTCTTACATGTGCCTTAGCACTATTTCCAGGAGGATCTGTTCCATGATCTTTCCAGGCATAGAGGTGAGGCTCACCAGTCTGTAGTTCCCTGGGTCCTCTTTTCTACCCTTTTTAAAATTGGGAGCAATGTTTCTCTTTTTCTAGTCAGAATGTGGTTATGCTTTATGACATTTTTTCTTCCACCTCACTCACAATCTGGAGTGCTAATGCTCTGGTATTTTGCTGTAATTCACAAAATCATTAATTATATGACACTTTTGTACTCCTTACTTCTTGCAATTTCACTGCTTATGCTATTATCCTAATATTGTTTTGAGAACTGTGGGAGGAAGTGTGTATTATTTCATTCCAAAACTTAATCCCAAAACTCATCTTTCAGGGAAGCCTGAGGATTATCATGGTACAGTCCATTTCCTATCCAGTCCTTTTTGCCCACTGAAAGAATCAGACTGGCTGAAGAGAAGGTAGAAATTTTATGTCAGACTAGGACCAGAATATGCATTATGTATAGAAAAGTAAAGTGCAGAGTGGATGCTTTTAAGGGAGCATGTGCCAATGAGAATGGGGAATGGAAGCTCTGTGCTAGCTTCTCCCACAATATTGTTCAGCCTTCAGCATCAGTCACCAAAATGTCTGCTACATAAAGTAATTCACACTGCACTGAAGTTATTTAAATCAGTCTTATAAAATTCTGCTTCATTAGCAATGCCAGACTAAACACTGGCTAATGATTTTGGTTTTCTCCTAATGATATTTTTAAATTTATTTTCTTTTTCAAATTAATCTGCTTCATATCTAAAGGGTAAAACTTAAATATCTCTTGAGTTATTATGGTTGATTTGAACATGTATTATTTTAAGGTACTTGCACAGCATCCTGAAAGCTGTGAACAGTACTTATAATTCAGCAACGTGTCATCAAAATCTATTTTTGCCTGAGATCTTGAGCGCATTTTCAAAATCCCCATCTTAGTCAATCAGTTGCAATCACCCCGAGTACAAATGAATGATTGATTTAGACATCTGGAATGGTAAGGTTATTATAATACAGAATAAAGCACCTGTGCCATTAGTGCCTTGAATGGCTGTTAGGGTAATAACATTAAGTAATGAACTAACACAAATGGTTAATGTGAACAGTTAAGCTTTCACAGTCAAAGCAAAATGGTCTGAGAGGAGCAAGATTTATGAAAAGCTTGTCTCACAGTGCATAACATCATCATCCTGTATAAAGACCTACATGATCATGATCCTCACTTTCAGCTCATAATACCCAGCACTGTATTTTGCATAATTAAGCTAGCACAGACTAGCTTAATTTTAATGTTGTTCAGCTGGCATATATAGTAGTTACAAAAAGACTTACTGTATTAAGAGTTCCAATACTTGAAAATTTTGAAAATAACAAAAAGCAAGTAGTTCATATCTTGAAGTGTAAGTAGTTTCGGTCAGTCAGTGGAGCTGTACTCCATTGATATCAGGTCAGCATATGGACCATGCTATTAGTACTCCTCATAAATATCAATGAAGTAGTAATTATTATTATCATTATTATTATTTAGAAAAGCATGCCCATCATTTCAGCAACTGAATCCAGTACTGTTTGAGTCTTTTTTTTTTTTTTTTTTTAATTGCTGTGCCTGTTCTTTTACAGTTCTCTCAACACCTAGAGTTAATCTGGAGTTCATAGAAGCATTTGTAATAATCTAGAGTTAATAAAAGCGTTTGTTCTATATCAGACGAATTTCATTTGTTTCCATTGTTGTCTTCACCCTTAGTGTTAGAGTACCATCTTGCTGGAGTCATATTTACAATCAGCTGCAACTTAGTTCATTTTTCACATCCCTGAATGTTCCTTCTGTAGGTGCAAAGAGGAAATGCTTTTCATGATGACTCTTTTCTACACCAAAATGTCAGTAAAAATGATAATTTTCTATAAATTTCTATATATTAGCATCTCTACAGAACCTCCTGAAAAACTTGCAATGTAATTGCACTAACAAAACACTTCCAACCAAATCTGTTTAATGCGTCAGAACTGCCTCAAAAGACAACAACTTAATTACCATTTATTCAGAGATTGAACGGAAACATTTATTGATGTGTTGATGTAAACTGCAATGGTACAGCTCTGGGCAGCCACATATATATAATAAATATATATTAATTTTCTATCTTCATTTTCAGTTCCATCACTAGGTGTACTTTGGACACACAAAAAAGAGAACATTGTTTTGGGAGCTCTAGGCATAGAGACTTTTGCGACTTAAAAACTGGATACAATATGGATAAAACCTTGAAGTATATATGTTGCTAGGACTATATGTGCTTAAAATTAATTATATGCTCACTGAAGGGTCACTGTCCAAAGGTATTTCCAGATAGTGAGGGAGGCCTGTGTATGGCTAATTACTTTATTTACCTTTAACAAGTCTTATTCAGAAGAAGAGCAAGATTCAAATATATTGGAAGTGACATAATTCAGTATTTGCTGAATTGTGCCCAGGCAGGAGCAGGTGGGGGTGCTATAGGTGGGTTCTGTCTATCATCAGCTAGGTTGGCTGGACATCATGTTTTCTGTATTACTGGATATAATCTGTTGTCTACCCTACTGTGCCAGGGTTTGTCTCTCTCTGCTGAACGTAAAACCAAAGTAAAAAAAGATCACAGTTTTAACTAACTCTTTTTGTGGGCTGACTGTCTGACTGGTGCTCCACATTCTCTGTGCAGCATTTTCTAAATATCTTTCTCCTCTCTAAGGCAGTCTTTCTCTTCTCCTTGCTAGGCCCATCTGAATTGTTGACAGGCAGCCTGACCAAAATTTGCTTTGCATATTCACTTACATCCCTTCTTGCAGTTTGTTGAAACACCACCATAAAACACCCCTTGTCAAGATGTTTTCCTTTTAACAGGTTATTATCTGTTAATTGTCAGTGATTTTTTTATTTTTTTATTTTTTAGAATACAGTACACATTGGGGGAAAGCTGTCTGTCATTTCCTTTCCTTAAACTGCAAGGCCTGCACCAAACTGTTATCTTGCTAAACAAGCAGGCAGCTCCAAGCTTCACACAGAGGCTGTCTGGTAAGGCATGGTGTGACCACAAAGCTGCCTTCCAAGTTTCAGCATATGAGAAAAGGGGGGATTCGTCTCAGCTGGACTTAGACAGCTAATTTTGTTTATAACAGCAGTTCTAATCATCTTATGCCAAATATCTAAAATAACTAGGAGCTGTCCTTTGAAGGTGCTGGTTTCTCTCTCTGGACTAGAGAAAGTGTTTAGACTGCTAGTTCAGACTGGACACCTATTTTTTAGACAAGGAGGTTAGGTGATAATCCACTAACAGCTTCTTATGTCATCTCATATTCAGTTACTTCAGCTGCTTCACCTTGTTTCAGTCCTCCACTACCTTCTTCCAGCAGTGAACTCATCTTCAGATTCCCCTAAACCTATCTATGTCTACAAATGCCTGGTGTTACCGTCAGTGTTATCCTCACACTTGTTCTTGAAAACCACAAGGAATGAGCAGCAAAGGTCTGCAAGATCCTTACGTGCATTAGCCATTGTGTTATTCACGCTATCACAAAAAGGGCAGTTTTTGAAGATTTATGCTGCATAACAGCCTTCTCTCCGATGTGATGCCACTCTTCATCTTCTGATGAAGATTGCTGGATCATCTCCTGATGAAGATTAGTGACTATATTCCCAGCTTCAGAAAGGAAAAGAGAAATTTCTCACATCTGACAGAAAACAGGGTACTTCAGAAACCATTACTCATGACAAAAAGATAATTCAGGGTTATGTGACAGGAAGGTGATGGGAAAATGTCTGATTCTAGACTGGCTTAAGGTATGAAAACAGTATCCTACTGACAAAAACTGCTGGCTACGCATGACTATTGTCACTCATGGAGATCAACACAAGAAGGTTAAGCCAACCTGCAAGTAAATTGTTTATTTCTGGAGACTAGTTCTCCAAGTAAATGTTATTTTTTCAAGCTTCTTTTCACCTGGAACATGCAAGTCTGCCATGGCTGTAAAATATAAAAATATTATATATGCCAGCGTTGATTAACTTCAGTGATGGCTGGACATAAATATAGGAACAACTAGCAATAGATAATCAATAATCAATAATCAATAATAATAAATAATAATCAATAATCAATAATAATAAATAATAATCAATAATCAATCAAATTTTAATAAAAAAAAGTTCAAATTACAAACACTTTTTTTTTTTTTTTTTTTAGATCTTGCTATTTAAAAATCTTTCAATGCTTTCTATTATTTGGAACAATTTTCCTTTGAAATTACTTTTTTTTTTTTTTTTTTCTTTATTCCTAGCATCTCTGAATAGTGTTCTGTGCAGTCAAGGAAGGCTCACTGGGAGTTGCATCACTTTTATGACAGATACCCCAAACTCTGCCTCTGGGTCAGTTTTCCAAGAAAGACGCAGAACTTCTAAAAACTAGGCTGAGATTTTCAAGAGTTCCTAGGGGATTTACATGCAGAATACTCTGAAATATTGTGGAAGCTGGTCAGCAAGCTTCTGCAACAATTGTGGGAAACTCTCCACATGACTTAGAAAGCAGTAAAGCACAGCTCTTCCCAAAAGCACATCTGAGCCTCTTTCCTTATTAGATATCATACTTTTAAATGTTACCCATATAAAATTACATATTTATCCTTTTTCAGAGGTGTGCAGGAGAATTATGACCTGTTTCATTGTAGGGTACAAAAAGATGTAAAAACAAAATTATTTCATCATTAATCTGAAAGGAAACAGTATGTCTTCATTCAATATATTTTAAAACAATATGACAAAATAGATTTTGCCAGCAACAAAGTAATAAAGGGCTGTCAAATCTGTGCTGCTACCACTTCATAAGTACTGGTATGTCTACCTTTTTATTTACTAAAATGTCATCTTTTTAAAGAAGTGACACTTAGATGTTATTAAACTCATTTTTTACAGCTTTTGCTTTTCCAAAATCATTCTGCTAGATGACAGTTGCAGAACTCAACTTTACAGTTATACAAAACTCTTATGTCATTAATTCCAGTGTATAAATTCAATTAATTTATATATATATATATAAAGATAGATTGATAGATAGGTAGATAGATAGATTAAATAATTATATCTCAAAAGTGTACATCTTCAACCATTTTTTATATATATATTTTTTTTCATTTATGATTTTGAACATCCTTTCTTTTATTTTTCTTATCTTAGGCTTCTATTTCACTTTTCAATCACTTAGAATCTTGTTTCTGTTCCACTTTGTATATTAACATTTGTATTCATAGTTTCATATTCGTAGAATACACAATGTATTATTCTGTATGATTGTATTTAATTTTATTTTAAAAATATGCAAAATATTGGTTTTCCCAGTACTAGAACAGAAGCTGAAGAAAATCTTGACCAATATTGTATATTTTCTTAGCTTAAAAGCAGCTCTTCATTTATTTCTATTCAGATTAGCTCTGAAATATTACAAGCCTTGTATTTCTCTTCTATTCAGAACACAGTATGCTTGCATTCCTTCTACAACCCTTTTCAGGCATGACTGAATAGTCTTGAACACCTCCAAAGATGGAGCAACCACAGCTCTGTTCCAACATTTACAGCCCCTGTTCCAGTATTTGACCACCTTCATGGATTTTTTTTTTTAATTCCATTTTTAATTCTTAATATCTAATCAAATCAGAATTTCCCATGTTCCAACTTGTGTCTGTTGCCTTTCATCCTATAGCTGTGAACTTCTGGATGACCTTGACTCCATCTTCTCTCTATCTTCTGATCAGGTGGTCGCAGACATCAATAAGGTCTCCCCTGAGCCATCTTTTCTGTGTTCTGGGAAGACTCAGCTGTCTCAGCCTCCCCTCATATGTCCAGTGCTCCATCCCTTGAGCAGCTGGTTGCCTCCACTGGACTTGCTTCAGGACTTCCATGTTATTCTTATACTTGGCAGTCCAAAACTGGACACATGCATCTGAAAACATGCACATTTTCCCTTGGAAACATTTATTTCAATCTCTTTCTCCATAAGCTACCTAGGAGCACTCAATAACAAGCCTCATCTTTAGCTAGCATTGCACTAACCTCAGTCTTACATGTATAGGTTATGCTGGACTTCTAGTGGAAAACCTTATTTTGTAGGGCATTCCTTCTGCTATGTCTATTTTCATTTCTGCTGACTTTCTTTGACTTACATTTTTTGAATAATGAGATCCTGCTGAGATCTTTCCTTCTCCTGCTTACATTCTCTGGAGGTAACATATCCAATAATATACTGTCCTGACAGCCTACTAGTGAGTGATATAGAAAAGACTACATAACATTACATGAAGAGCTGTGTGGTAAGCAAATCCCGAAGAAACAAGGCCAAGGTGTACGAAATACGGCAGGCTCATTCCAGCCTTGTGTACTGAGTTGTACATTTATAAGTGGAGAAACAAGAACATCCCTTACAGTTTCACATTTTGCCATACTCTGGTTTACCATGTAATAGAAAATGTACTATCTGGGAAAAAAAATAATAAATAATAATAATAATAATAAAAAAATATATATATATAAAATAATGAAGCAACCAACCAAACAACAACAACAAAAAAACAAACCTTCAGAGGGACATGATAATTTGTCAGTTGGGTTTGCCCAGAGAGTGCAAGGACACTATTGTGTCCCTGGTTATGGCTCACACAGAGAGACAGACAAAATTCCTGCCATGTGCTCATCAGTTCCTATTGTGATGCATTACTTAGTGGTATGGGTGTTAACCCAGTGGATGCATACAAAAATTAATAGAAATTTGCTTTAAACCTTGTAAATACGAATTGTCTCTGGGCATTGTCTCCATATATGTGTGCCTGCATACGTGCTTTCTGTTTCCACACAGATTGCTCTTTCCCTGATACAACTGTGTACTAGTCTATCAGTGAATGAATAATACTTTGAATATGACTGAGGCCTGAATTTTCCTACCAACACCCTCTCACTGAGGTGAAGCAATATAAAGTGAGTTTCCAATTTCCTGCCATCAGATTTCATCACATCCATCTCCATTACTATTCCTAAGAAAATGCCCAAGCCCTACATCTTTGTTATCATAAGATATTGTACATTTACAGAATTGCTTAATGGCTTAGGAAGTTTAGACAATCAACTTTTCTCTACTGTTTGTAATCTCAGTTCTGTGTATAGGATACTCCTGTCACACCCTAGTCAGTTTTCTGTTTGGCTTCACTTTCCCTGCTTGCCTCAGGGAAGAAAAGCTATTGGTTCTGCCTTTCTGGAAACAGACTTGGCTCCTTCTGCATAATGTAGTCTTGTGCTTATTGGTGCCATGTCTGAAACTGGTCTCTTAATTTTTTCCCCTGTGCTTTCATTTTGTCTTTACAAACTGGTATCTAATGTGCAAAGTGAGGCTTGACCTCCTGAATGCTGTAAGTCATTCAGGATTTCACTCAACGAACTGAAGAGAACCATTGTGCCTCTTCATTGTCTTAGAAGGCAATATTTTACTGAAATACCTGACCATATTGACCTTGCACACTGAGTATGCTATTCCTGTGCCAGTAAGGATCTGTTTCCCAAGCTCCTGAGAAAAATCTGGACTCCTGAGGACAGAAAACAAAACAAAACAAAACAACAACCTTATTCATAGTATCATTTATTTCTTCCTTTCTTGTCATTTCTTTTTTTTGCAGCAGTAACGAAATGTAACACTGAAGGGAGAGAGCCCTGTGGAAGGTAGCCTCTGCTGCATAGGGAGGAGGCTCTGGTGGACAGATGATGTATGATGCAGAAAATGAATGTGGTGAAGGCAGGAGATAAAGATATTGAAAGAAGAGAGAAATATGTCACCTTTGGTTTGAACATGCATAGTTTGCTGTGGAAAGGAGAGGAGAGAGAAGTGCCCAGGGAAGAGAGAGAAAATAAAAAGGAAAAGGAAATACAAAGAAATTGAAGACAGGAAAGCAATAGGAAATTCCTCTGACAAAATGTACCAGCTAGATTTCTACTCTGAGCTTGCTTCCTAGCATCCCATTAAAATAAAATAATTAATTAAATAAATAAAAAGTTGGCATTTTTGGAACAAATTTAATTTATTCTCAAGTAATTGCTTAAAACAGCTCATACTCCCACAGCCCTTTTTTCTTGCGATTGCAAGAAAAAAAAACACAACCTGTTTAGGTATGGATGCTATCCTGTACACATCCAAAGGCAGATACAAAGAATACACATCACACCCTCAACAAAAGACTGATACTTTTTCTTGTGTAGTTTTGAAGACTGATGGCTTGAAATCCTCTCCCCTCCCCCTCTACTCTGCCCTGGTCAGGCCTCACCTGGAGTACTGTGTCCAGTTCTGGGCTCCCTGGTACAAGAAAGATAGGGATCTCCTGGAAAGAGTCCAGAGGAGGGCCACAAAGGTGGTACGGGGCCTGGAACATCTTCCTTATGAGGAAAGGCTGAGAGACCTGGGTCTGTTCAGCCTGGAAAAGAGAAGACTGAGAGGGGATCTCCTCAGTGTATATAAATATCTGAGGAGTGGGGGACAGAAGGATGTAGCCAACCTCTTCTCAGTGGTTTGTGGGGATAGGACAAGGGGCAATGGCTGCAAGTTAGAACACAGGAAGTTCTGCACTAACATGAGAAAGAACTTCTTCACGGTGAGGGTGACGGAGCACTGGAACAGGCTGCCCAGGGAGGTTGTGGAGTTTCCTTCTCTGGAGATATTCAAGGCCTGTCTGGATGCCTACCTGGGCAGCCTGCTCTAAGGAACCTTCTTTGGCAGGGGGGTTTGAACCGATGATCTTTCGAGGTCCCTTCCAACCCCTACAGTTCTGTGATTCTGTGATTCTGTGAAATAACTGCCAGGACTGGGGGCAGTTGCTGCTGAGAGCCAATTTTCAGGGTGCCTTTTGAAGGTAATCAGCCTACCAAAACATGGTGGGCTGAGACATTGGAAAAGTACTGTAGAAAGTAAAACAAGAAAACAAGCAAGCAAACAACAAAAAAAATCAAGGCAAGCACAGAAGGACTGCACAGCTTTCTGATGACCATTGACTAGTCTTGCCACTGTTTCTAAATATGTTGTAAGACACTGATCTGCTCATTAAGACTTTTAGAAGGGTAACTGTAACTCATGGAAACCAACATACATTATGGAATAAATGACTGTACCTGAGGTGGGGATGGAGGAGCAGCACAATGCCCTGCTGGACAAGGTGACTGATGGGTACATTCCTCAGAGATGGTGGTATCTTAGACCTTATCTGTTTGATGTATACAAGGTTGAGCAGTGAGAATATGTTAAATTCTATCTTACAGAAATTATATGTATGTAAACTCTACATGCCTGGATTTCTACCAACCAGAATATGGGATTTCCTGTTTGACTCCAATGACTATTTGTATTTAGTAGCTGGTACAACAGTAACTGGGTTAAATTTTATGTTTTTGTTTGCAATCATAAGAAATCTTACTCATTTTGCTTTGAGCTGCTGACCTTTTTTTTTTTCTTACCTTAAATTGTGCCAGAGAAAATGCTCAGAGAATATACAGCACATTCAATTAGGTTCAGTTCTGAAAGGCATAATTCCAAGCTATTTTAGAATACAGTTTATAGAACTTTTAAAGCTCTCTTGTTTATAAAACCATACTAGAATATAGTTTTATAAATCTCTGGCTTGGATTCAGAAAACAAAATTGGACTGTAAACTTCTTTTAAAGTGTTAAGAAAAAAAAAATGTTGTTCAATTTGTCATTACTGTAGTGAAAAGTAAATCCCTTGACAGCTAATGGATTTGCAGACAAAGTTGTTGGTTTTCTTTGGTATTTGCTCCGAACTCCTGATTGCAGCTATACTCAGGTAACCTATTGCAAATTAAAAGTCACACAAAGTTTGTTAAATTGTTCTTTCAAAGAAGAATTACCGATCTTGTCTATATGACTTGTAACAATAGCACAGATCTCATTTGGATTGGTGAGAGCACGGTGCCCGTATCAAGAGAAGAGCAGACCTTACAACATTTTCTTAATCCTGTTTATCAGGTTCTTTGAGCACTGTGATGAAAATTCATTCTGATAAACTTAATTACATTTTTCAGAAAGAGATTTTTTTTTATATTGCTTATAATAGATAGATTGGTATATCAGAGCTGACATATTAACTGGTCTACTGCCACAATGACATAATTCAATATATATATTTTACTTCTTTTTAAAATATCTGGAACAATGATGGTCCTGCTTTTTGAAGCAAATTGAGAACTGGCAAATCAGCAATTCACCTGTTCGGTTTCATCTTATCCACAGTGACTTGGTGTCCTACATTCTTGTTTCTAATCCTGCAGCTCTCTTTTTGCTGATGAATACTATCCATGACCAGCTTCCCTAGGGAGCAATAATGCCAGGTACGGTGAGAAGCAGAAGAGCTGAATGCCACAAAAAACAGAGTTGTTGAATTATTTCTTGGCTGGGTTGGTAGCCCCTTAATTTCATTGAGAGGTTTCCTTTTGTAAGCCCAGAGAGACTGATTTATTAGAGGATATATTCCTGTGCCCACAGCTGCATTCAGCTTGACCCATGTGTGTTTACTGTCCCGACTTCATCCAGATTTTTGAAAATGTTTGGGCATATTAACCACTGACATGGTTTTGAGTATCTGTGGTTCAGAAGCATGAAATGTGAAAGAAAAGAGGTATCCTGCCATAAATCCCGTTTTGCCTCTGTGCCAGAAGAGCTGAGCAGAAGAGGAGCATGATGCAGTCCTGAAAACAGTAACTGTCTACCACAGGGTTCCCAAAGCTGCCATCAGAAACAAAGTTTAAAGAGCCATAACAACAAAGGGCAACTTTTGGCTCCCATTTCTCCCCAGGGTGAGCAAGGTCACTGTGAGATCTAATCAAAACCAAAACCTGTGAGATCTAACCAAACCAAAACTGTGCCTGGGTGTTTCTGTCTGATACTTCAGTGCAGGGAAGGTCAGGTGGGCTGAGGGCTGCTGCAGCTCAGGAAGCATAATTAAAATGTAAAATGACAGCAGACCACGTTATTGTCAGTGGAAGGCTCACTTGATTGCTGCCTGCATGTTGCTCTGAATCACTTCAGAAATGATAACATCAGTGTGGATGCTCCCAGCAGCAAGAGCCACTGTGGAAAATGTTTATATCTTTGTTTAATTTCTGGCAGTTAATGAGACCTACAGGGAATATTCACAGAGCAGGAAACACCTTGTTTTGGCTTGTTTGCTTTCGTATGCAGAATATTTATTGGTCTCCCATCCACTGCCTGACAACACTTCCCTCTTTCAGTCTTTGGCCTCCGTCTTTCCAGATACAAATAAATAAGAGCAGAGAGGCTCTGCAAACTGCTTTCAAAAACCGCACATCACCCGTGGGACCTGTTGGCTCCTGTTTGTTAAGTATTTGGAGGTGTTCACCTTCCTGATCTCTGGCACAAGACACCCAGGGCCTTGAGTCCTAAGCCAGCTCCTCCTGCTTCTGTGCAGGAAATGCCTCAGGGCAGTGCCCCAGCGTAGCTCATCACACCCGGGCAGTGCAGTGCCCAAGGCAGGGTGTCAGGGTGATGGCTCTGCCTCAAAACCTTATTTGAAATGAAGGCTGTGTTCTATGAAGGGTGATATGGAGAGCCCTCCCTGCCAAACCCCTTGTGCAAACTTTGATTAAGGAGGAAGATTTTCTTCTGTAAATAAGTTTACCAAATTTTTCTGTCTTCATGGGATATCAGCAAAGAGTGAATTTGTTAGAAGCCACTTCACTTAGGCATCAAATGGTTTCCCTCATTTAGAGGCCATTCAGAGGCCTGACAATGACCTGACGGTAAGTAAATGTCCTTTGTCTTAAGCTGTCTGTCCATGCATAAACCTGCCAAAAAGCTAAGTGGCTTTTTTTTTTTTTTTTTTTTTTTTAATGAAATTATTCTGTCTGTCTACAGTACTGCAGCTGGTGCTCAATGTCACTGCCACAGTTTCAAGCTAAGAGGACAGAAACCACTCAGTTGTAATGAAGACCATAAATGCTAATGTAGGTTATTGTCTTGAATAGAGGAAATATGTACAGAGTTCAATGAGGCTTTACCTGCCTTCAACGAACTTCATTTTTCACAGCTGGTTATAAAAGCTTGAACACAGAGAAATGCACTAATATAACATTAATTGGCTTTTATAGTAAGTGTAGTTAAACTGTTGAAAAAGGATCATGTGTGAGCATTCTTATTTTGATGAGAAAACAGCTCCTTCAATTGGCAAAGATAGTGGGGGAATAATTTGAAGTGTGGAAAATAGGAGTCACAAGATTTGGGTTCTTATCTGGAGAGGGAAAGGGTCCAAGAAAAGAAAGAAGAGTTGTGGAGCTGGAGGTTATGTCAGATAGTCAGAGCCATGGATGTGTGAAGGCACAGCAAAGAGGGAAAAATTTCCTCTGGCTTTCCCCATTTGTATGGAATTTTTGTAGTTAGCAAAATGAGTTTCACACTGCCTTTTGAATTTGTTCTACTACCTCTAAAGTTACTCCTTATACTTTATTTTCTAATTCATTATTTTGTTTCTTCAGACCAGATAGAAAATCTTAAAGAAAAGAGTATGATGCACTAGAGATGCTAGATAAGTATGATTTTACAGACAAATCTGCATGAAGTTCAGCAGTTTCAGTTGACTAGAATATCTTGATCATTTTTCTCCTTATATAAGTGACTTAAATTAGAAAACAACTTATTTCCAAATGGAAATTTTGGAGGGAAGTTCTTTGAAGATTTCATTTTTGACAGTTTTAATAAAAAGCAAAACACAGATGGTGCTTTGATGCCAAACCTAACTCTTTTACTTTTCATTCCAAGGTTACTCAGTACTGAGTTTATTTTTCTGTTTGTAAAGCTCAAAAAAAAACACAAACAAACAACAACAACAAAAAACTCTTTGGGGGGAAGACTGTAATAAAGTTTGAAGTGAAGTGGATGTTGCTTGGATTTGGATTGCATTGTAAAAGCTTTTCTTATCCTGTAACTACTTCTTCTCTCAAGAGAATAGTTTCCTATTCCTTCCAATTGCTAAAAGCTTTCCAGTTGTTTTTGCTTCATAAAATCTTTAGTATAATGTGAAATTCTGCATTCCATCTTTGTGGAATTATTATCCCAAAAAGCAAATAAATACAAGAAAGCATGTATGTTTTAAACTGTCAAGGTACATCTCTTTCTGGATCTATTCCATACCTTTCTTAATTTGGTGTTTCTGAGGAAGACAAACCTAACTCTTTGAGTTAGGCACCAGAAAACTCAGGAGGAATGAGACTAGTGATGTGAAACACAGAGGATATTCAGGTCCTGTAGGATAATGCTCTGATATGTTTTCTCCCATTTTGGCAGGTTGCAAAAATTGAAAATCTCCTCAGGTTATCATACTAGATTTTATCTTTTTCTGGCATATATGAGGAAAAGAAATTATCTGCAATATAAATAACTGCAATGAATTTTCTGAGTGCATTTCCACTTCCAAATAAGATTTTTTTTTTCTTTCTTGCTTCTTTGGATGTAACACAAAGCTGAAAAAAAAAAAAAAAAAAAAAAAAAAAAAAAAAAAAAAAAGCTTCTTTTCAATAGGGAAATACAAAGCCTTTCAGGTTTCCAACATTATATGTATTGCAAAAGAAGAAATCTAATCATCTGAAAAACTGAATCATAGAATCATTCAAGTTGTAGCGTCATTTGTCCACCTACTCAAAGTAGAGTCAGCTATCTATGATACTAGATTTGTTTGTACTCAGTTCAGTTAAGTCTTGAAAACCTCTAAGGACAGGGATTTTCCAGACTCTGTCACTCTTTAGTATATTTCTCCATTGCATATTACAGTAGCAATACCCAAGAAACCATACAGAAAGCATTGTCATAGGTCACAGGGAATAATCATTCCCCTTTTCTTAGCGTATGTTGTTGCATATCTGCATCTGGTTTGGGTGCCCAGCAAAAGAAAGATGTTTCTAATAATATTTACAGTTCCGTTATTTAATTCAAGCAAATTGGAAGTATTTGGCTTATCTAGATCAAGCAGCTCCAGAAATACACTGGCTTTGTCTCTTGATGACTGATTTATTATAATTGCATAGTCATAGGTACTATGAATAGCTTAGATTATCTGGTTTGATTTTTTTCTGAGATGCTGTTGTCAAAAGATATCTGGGGGTTGTGTGTTTTCCCTGTTGCTGTAAAACAAAGTACTTTTTTATTGAGGAGATTGGATTTTTCTTTATGCTGTTCATTCTTGAGAAGGGATTTATTTATTTATTTATTTATTTACTTATTTATAATTTTGATTTTGAAATATAACTGGTATGTACATAAACAATTGATTTTTCTGTATAAAATGTCAACTATTTTTGAAGACGCCGAATTTTTGAACAGGCTTTTTAGGAAGTTGATACTGTAAATAGATTAGATTAAATATCAGAAAGAATTTCTTTATGGAAATAGTGGTTAGAGTGGTGGAGTCCACATCCCTGGAGGTATTTAAGAATCTTGTGGATGTGATGCTTAGGGACATGGTTTGGACTACAAGTCTACCAAGTGGTGCACTTGGTAGTGTTAGGTGACAGCTGGTCTTGATGATCTTACGGGTCTTTTCTAATCTAAAAAAATCTATGATTCTATATCAGAAAGTTATATAACAGTTCCAGCATCCCAAGGTACATAGGGAAGGGTGTAGCCAACAGGTCAAAGGACGTGATCCTTCTCTACTCAGGCCTGGTGACACGTTTGGAGTGCTGGGTCCAGTGCTGGGCTCTGCAGTGCAGGAAAGATAAGGACTTACTGGAATGATTCTAGGGAATGGTTACCAAGATGGTTGAAGGGTTGGAGCATCTCTTCTATGAGGAGAAGTTGAGAGAGCTGGCACTGTACAGTCTGGAGAATAAAAGGCTCAGAGGGATCTTACTCATGTGTATAGATAACTGATGGAGAGAGTAAAGAAGACAGATTCTCCTTAGATGATGTCCAGTGACAGGACAAGAATCTCTGGGCAAAAATTAAAATACAGGAGATTCTATTTTAACATGTGAAACGGTTGTGGGTTCTGTTGTGTTTTTGTTTGTTTGTCTGTTTTTCTGTGAGGATGATCAAACACTGGCACAGGTTGCCCAGAAATGTTGCGGAATCTCCCTCCTTAGAGAGATACTCAAACCCTTCCAGGGATTCCAGGGAAGCTGCTTTAGTCTGCCCTGTTTTGAGCATGGGACTGATGGACTACACTGATGGACTACATGATCTCCAGAAGTGACTTCCAGCCTCAGCAACTCTGAGATTCTCTATTTGAATTCTTTGTCCATTAATATAATTTGCTGCATCTCATGCTTGTTATAAAAAGAGGCATTTCCTGCAGTCAGACACTACATTTAACCATTACTCTGTGGCTGTGTTAAACAAGATAAAGCAGTGGGTGCATGTGCAGAGGCTAAAGCCATGAAAACAGCTCTATTCAGTAGAGCATTTCAGAACAAGCCTATCTTCAAGTGTTGACTAACATGTTGTGTTGAACTGGGCTCAAATAACATAATTTGAACTCAGGATGTGAAAGTGGAATTTCTGCTGATATTAAGAGTTAAAGATCAAACCCTTAATTCTCAGATTGCTTCATTTCAGGATATAACAATCTGTCTTGGTTTCAGTCCAAAACCAGATTTCTTTAGAAAAACATAAATAACTCTCAATTTATCTATTTATTTCTTAATTAGAAGGGGAATTTTCCCCTCTAGCATAACAATATTGTTTTCACTGTATTTTGGCAGCTATAAATGAAATACAGCCAAACTTTGAAGATGAAACTTGCTCACTTCTTTTTTGACCTGAGTAAAACTCTTTAAATTGTGGGAAACAGGATTATGAAATAACATTAGGAACACCCACATATGTGCCAGTAGTCTTGTCCAAGTTCAATTTCTATCTCCCTTTATACAATCAAAGAATCTCTATCTTGTTTCCGTAGCTTTTCTAGCTGGATAAATTTAATGAATTCTACAATACAAGACAAGTTTGAATTTCTTTCTTTAATCACCATTGAAATAGCCATGGCCAGAGCAGTAATCGTGAGAACTAGCACAGCTGCAGAAACATAAATCTCTTATTTTAAAGTTTGCATGAGTTCTTGGTTTTCTCCTGACTGATATTTTCTTGCTATAACATTTCTGTTCAGTTTGAATACAGAAGCTTTTGATATTTGTGGGTGGAAACATCTGACTGGGAGTTATCTGGACCATTGCATGGATGTATCTGAATGATTCCTTTATAGCCTTTCACTTTCCAACAATGAGCTACAAAGAAGTTTAAATATATCCTGGTGGCTGCTTGCACTGGAAGGAGTGTAAGCTGCATACACGGTGAGGCATGTGCGCGTTTGTATATGTAAGGAATTTCTTAAGGAACACAGTTCTCCTTTTCTTTATATTGAGATTTCGAGTCTAGCTTTGACTAGACCTTGAGACTGCGTGGATGCGGTCAAGCTGCTGAAAGCAAGTAACTCAGGTCATCAAGATGTTCATCCAAGTAATCATTTAACCCCTTAAATCCATTCCCTAGATCTTAAGACACCTGTCTGTGTCCCTATTTTTAATATGTATGTACATTTGTATGTGTGTATAGACCTACATACATAATATGTATGTAATACATATAAAATATGTGTATCTATAATTTCTGTCAATATTCTAACAAAATTCTGGACGACTAAATATTGTGTGCTACTGATATAAGAGTGGAAATCACCAGCCCCAAGTTCTCAGCATTTAACTTTTCTGTTAACAACCCCATATTCTACTGTCCTAGTGTATAAATATTATTAGCATATAACTGTTATTAGTCTTTTATGTCCCGATTCATACAATCATTTGAATACACTTGTAAGTCCTCTACCTTAAATGAGACATACAACATTGGCCTGAATTAAAATGTTTACCTGAACTGGTACCATGGCAATTTAAATTATCACCACATTTCTATATTAAAATCTTCTTCCCTGGTTCTTCTTCTTATAGGCTATGTAGATGCAAGTCAAAAATGATTTATACTTTGCAGGTCCATCCTTATCTCAAAGTGTTAGCAAAGATGAAAATATTTTTCACATTTGGATTTATATATAAATTTTAAAGGTAAGTCCTCTTTTAAGAAAGGAGGGCCAGGTTGTGGGAGCTTCAGGGCAGGGACTGAGATCTGGCCTGCATCCTTACAGCTGGGGCTTAATCTCCAGGGGGAGCGAGCAGAGTTTGGTGGGGAGTGTCCAAGACCTGGCATGGACACAGTATGTATGGACAGCTAAAGTCTTAGCTCCTGAGAGTGAAGTAAGAATCAGTCCAAACTGATGGTGTACATGCACCCTCTGATGGTTGTTTCAATGCACCTTTTAATTTTTACATTTTAGAGAGAAAGGTTAATAAGATATCTGCCATAATAAGTACTTACTCTCTATTAAATTCTTGCAAGCAGAACTAAGATATTTTCCAAGCAGAGCTATGTTTGAAAGTTAATTTAAATTTAATTTAAATTGTTTCAAGTGTGAATTCAATGTGCTGCAGCTATTGCTGATTAGCTGTACATGGGGACATACTTTTTCACAGTAATATGCCCGTTAGTGTTTATCTTAATTCATTCTGAAATGGAAAGGTCAGAAAAGGAGAGGATCCAGCATAGAGGAGTGAAATTGATTTGGTATGGCAACATGAAATGTTGTGATAGAAAAAGCGCTAAAAATGTCAAAAACATCTAAAAGGGTAGAGGCATTTAGAAAGGCATAATGTGAAAAGCGTGAAAACAGACAAAAGTAACCATGGCTGGCTGGTTTCTGTCACCGTGTTTTTATGGTCACCTGTGTCCATGTGTGCTGGTTGTGACCTCTCCATGTTGTCATGCAGGAGAACTCACAAAGTTCCGTCTGGTGGGGGATAGAGTTTTGTCTTGGTGGCCTCAGCTGTTAGCTTTCTTCTAGCCAACAATACACATTCTATCTTGTATGTATTTTTTATTCTTTTGGGATATTCTAGATTGAGAAAAGTATTTATTTTAGTAGAAATCTGTTGAAATAAATAAATTAATATTTCTTTATAAGCTCACTTTATAAAATGAATCTACTCTCACCTGATATGGATGGCCAAACCACAGCTGTCCTGTGTGTGCTGAGTTCAACTATCCTGTTAGCTTTAGTCAAAAATAAACAATTTATGTTTGTTTGGTTTTGTCAACTAAAACATTTTGGAACTTCAGTGCTGAATGTTACACTGAAGATAGTCATTAACTGTCATGGGCTGCAAGTGCACGTATCTGCAAAATATTTCCTTTTGTGTTTAAGTCAAAGAAATATTGATTCTATGAACTGTGTATCAGAATAGTATTCAACAGTTGGTTCAGCACACCATCAAATACAAATGCTTCCAAAGCCCTTAGCTTGCCACTGGAGGCCAGAAATTTCCTGGCATAGACTAGAATCATAGAATCATAGAATGACCTGGGTTGAAAAGGACCTTGAAGATCTTCTCGTTTCAACCCTCCTGCTCTGGGCAGAGTTAATTTATTTAATCAAGGATATGCATTTATACAATCATAGAATATTCTTACTTGGAAGGGACCTGTAAGGATCATCAAGTCCAACTCACTGAGTGGGACACCACTAGTGGCCAGCTGCCAGCCTGATGCTGATTTACATCCATTATAAATTCATTCTGCACCGCCATTTTTCTGAAGTCTTCTGTTTGCTTATAAAAAGTGTATAGTCAGTGCGGATAGCTGTAAACTTCAGATGCAGAAGCAGAGAAACACATGAGAAATAAATCAAAACAATCTTTCCATCTGTGTGAGGGGCTATCTCTATTTTGTATGCAGTTTGGTACAACTAAATTGCTACTCCAGCTGTTGGGATTTTGTGATGGCTTTGATGATATCCTTCACTAAGAAAGTTAAAGAAAAAGCAACATTGTTAGGCCAAAAAGCTCACCCGAAAACACCCCTTTGATAATGAATTAAAGAGACTTGTTCATGTCCCCACTGGAAGCCAGAGGACAGTTGAGTTTCCATCTCTCATGGAAAACCAGCAGCTTCTTTTGTCCTCTTCTCTGTGGCCTTAGTAATTACCTTGGTAATGCCCAGGTAGCTTTACCACATAGAGGACTTCTTTTAGATGTCCATATAGAAAACGTCTTCTCTAGGAAATAAATTCTACATACATCTTCCATGTCTCCATTGCAGCTCGGAACAGCTATGTGTTGGGGAACTCTTCTTATGAATTAGGAATAAAAGAGGTAAAAAAAAAAAAAAAAAAAAAAAAAAAGTATAAAATTGTTGATATGTGAAGTTGGCATCTAAAATGGAGCTTTGGAAAGGGCAAGTCATTTTCATGAATCAAGCAGATAACCTGGATAACTTGACACATGATCTGTAAATAACCAGGCTCCCTCTGTTTGAACTGTGGAGAACTGTGTGTATGTTTTTAGCCAGGAAATAAATAGCAACTTGAAATAGCTATATGAGCAGTGCAGGAATTCGAAGAATTTACTACACACTGAGAGTCTCCACATTCAAGGAATCACCACAGGTCAGCGAAATCATGGAAATTTGTTAAACCAAAATAAATTGATTGCAGATCAAGACCCCCGGTGTCTATCTTGGTGTATCTTATAGCAGATGTAACCTAGAAACACTAGTCCTTCTATGTGCATTATTTTCTATTTCAGCTTTTTTTTTTTTTTTTTTTTTTTTTTTTTTTTTTTTTTTTTTTTCCTAAATGAGTGAATGAATGAATGAATTTCATTACCCTGTGGAGGTTTCAGAAAGCTCAGAGTAGGAAATGCTCTGTGAGACACAGGAGACATCTCATCTGAGTGCTCCATGGGAAAGGCCCCTACTTGTAGGGCTCTGCATTGGTGAATGCCCAGAAAACAGGGGGAGATCCAAGCACCAGAAAAGAGCATTGGTTGAATGGGCCATGAGTCAGTCCCAGCCTTAATAACGTAACTTCTCAGTAAAATGCATGACAACTTCTCAATAGGCAACTAATTTAAAGTATGTTGGTAGTCCATTGCATTTTGAAAGGGGAATAATTTATATGTTTATTCTACACTAACATGAATGATTAACATCATCACAGATCATTTGTTGGATCTTCCTATGTTCCACATCCCCAAAGCTTTATTAGCATAGAGGAAAGGTACGGCAGGAAATACACTATGGTGTGCTATTGACTACAGCCTCATTCATCCAGCCTGGATTTATTGTGGCTAATGGTAGTGTCAAAACACACTGGAAACTCCAGAAAACTTGTAGAAGACCAGCACTTAGAGCTAACCTTCACGTGCTGTTTCAGAAATTCCCATACAGTGGCTTGGATGCTGACCCGTACAGTCACTGCGGATGGAAGAGGAGCTCTGGGTGCACTGGGCCCAGCTCCAGGAGGAGGTAAATTGGCAGCACTGCATGTCATGGAGAGCTCTGTTCCTGGTGATGTGCACAAGGCACACCACATCAGGACAAACCTTGAGCTGAGGTGGGCTGGCAGAAGCTTTCCTCCCTTCTTGATGAAATGATGTTGGTAATTGATATTCTTAATGAACTCTTTTTACTCATTTGTATATTCTCTTCCACAGTGACAGGGCCCTTTATTTATTCCTTTAACTGCTACTGCTTTTATTTGATTTATGTAGTTTACTGATTCAGTCACACTGTGTCATTCATTGCAAGCAAAATCCTCTTGTCGCATTCTTTCTGAATAATTATTTCTTGCCAGCAGGGGTCATACAACGACTGCAGCTCCCTAAAGCCTGCTGCCCTAGTCACTGATGCCAGTACATCACTTGGAAATAAATGGCTCTCAGAGAGCCAGAGAGTTAGAGAAGTTAGAGAAAAGAGATGGGAATGACCACCTTATTATAGAAATATTTTATGGTAAACATCCCATAATATTTATACTATGTTTTTTTTTTTTTTTTTTTTTTTAATTTACTTTTTTAAGCTCAGACATTTTCTTTTATGGTCATATTATTAATATTAGTTACTGTAATAGTTCAAATAATTATTCATAGTCTGCACTTCAGTGTGTTTGCAGGCTGTTATTGCTCTCCCAGTGTTAATCTGCACTCACCAATCACATCTACAAATGATTATAAAACTTCCTGTAGGAGAATAAGAAAGAAGAAGCTCACTGTTGGAACACTACTAGGAAAAACAAGTTGTCATTAAAGAATTAAATAAAAACATTAAAATTTTAAGCTTTCATATTTGATATGCCTGTTGCAATTGTCTACTTAGTGAATTCTGTTTCCAGGAAAAAAGTTGGCAATGAAGACAGAGCAGCTAAATAATGAAAGGCAAAAAAAAAAAAAAAAGACAGTGGGATATAGGGTGAAACCTTTGAAACGTTTAGCTTATTTGTGCACAGTATTGTCATTTCAACTACAAAAGAAGTAAGGATTTCAATAAGGGGTCAGGGTTCCCTTGCACCAGGCACTATGCACGCAAAAAACAGATTTGTACCAAAATACCCCAAACCAGACAGTTTCTGTCCAAGACAGCCAGAATCTAAGATTTAGATAAATCATGTCACTATGGAAATGTGAACAACTTTTCATGAATCAACTGTAGGCATGGCCATAGTAAACAAAATCCCCGGTGATCATCTATTCCACCCCCCTAGCACTTGTGATTTGGTCAGGCCAGGTCCCAAAAACCCCCAGTGATGGAGGTGTCACAGCCCTGCTGGGCAATGCCTTCCAGGGCTGCACTACTCTCACAGTGAAGCTTTTCCTAATATCCAATTTAAATTCCCCAGGCTGTTAAGAGGCCATCCTGTGCCTCTGCCAAGAAGAGTTTGGTTCCAGCTACACCAAAACATATCAAACTGTTTGAGTGTAAAAACAGCTGTTAGCACAGACCTGAGCACCGGTAACCTGCAGGGATATTGTTCCATCCCTTCCAAATGAAGGATGACTTTTACATGGCTCCATATGGGTCAGTAGCATTGTCATCCTAATGAAGTCAGATGGATAGATAGAAAAACTGGTTAAAATCTTTCCCCTGAAAATTAATAGCTATTTAAGAGATTCATAGCTGCGTCTCTTACAAAAATGCCTGAATGTAGATACCCCTGGATGTTACCTGAAGGCTCATTGACTGTACATAGGCTTCAGAGGACACAAGGTGCTTCTGTCTCCTTCCCCCAAATCTTGCCTAATGAAAACTATGTGAACAACACCTTTGCCTACTGTGCTGAAATTTGGGCTTAAATTCACAGGGAGAAATGTCTCAAGACATGGCAACACTGCAGAAAAGGGCAGAACTTGCAGGAGTATGTTGTCCTGCACCTCCAGGAGAGCTGTGTGGCTCCTCTCTGCATCTTTAGTCAGGGACTCACATGCAGGTCTGAGTCACAAGCAGCTTGGTGGTACTGGGGATGGCCCATGCCCATGTCAGCACATCCCTGTAGGCTTCAGGATGTGTCTGAAGTCATTTTCCAGCCCTTAGCTGGATTAGACTAGGTTTAGTTTCAAACAAGTGACATAGAAATATGTTACAAATGAAAGGGGAGCAGAGGCAAAGGTTTCTAGTCTATGACTATAAATTGCAATTTCAGCTACTTGATTGCCTACTAACACTTGTTCTTCTTTTGTAGTGAACCAACTGATTAAGATCAATAACTACCAGGAAAATAAAAATGAGAATTTTCAAAGGGTGAGAGCTTTTTAACCAACTTTGAAAATAAACAAGAAATGAGAAGATGAGTCTGCAGACCTGAAAAGACAGGAGATGGGTCAGTAGCATGCTGAGATATACATGCTCAGTAATTACCATAATGACATTGCTAAGCAGAGATGTATCAACCAGTCTGTAGCAGAGGGAATGGGCTCACTAAATGTAGGTAAGACTAAAGCCGATTTGCTTTATCTGCATGTAGCCCTACTTCTTAAAAAGAGTTACAAATGAGTAAATCATTTTCATATTAGACCAAGAATTTTAAATTGGATATTAAAATTCACATTGTGGTCATCATTTGTCATTTATGTGAAGTTTTCATAACCTTCAATTATCACCATGCAGATGGTCTGAGAGCTATTAAAACAGATGTAGAGATGCAGTGAGCATCTCTCTTTTATTTAAAACTCTGAAGTTTCCTGTGTTACCTTTTACAACCACTGAGACATTGAAGTACAACCAACTGGTGAGCTTTAAATATTAGACTAAAAATTGTAAAATGTATATAACTAGTTGATACCTAGACAGATCAAAATCTAACTTCTTGGAATCTTATTAGTATTATTCACTTTCTTCTATCAAACAGCCAATAAATAATGTCAGACATTGAATGACCAGGTCATTCCAATAATAAATTTCCAGCTGAAATATTTCCAGATGAAAATGTTTCTTTGTATGACAAGTGATGGCCTTTTCCTGGTATAAAATTAAAATAGATATTGTAATATTAGTATGTGAGATCCCTTCTAGCTCTGTCCTAAACCGCAGGATACCCATGCTCGAAAAATAATGCATTCACCCACTAAGATTATGCCATGTTTAACCTAAAAAAAAAGTCAAACACACTTCCAAGGGAGGTTTTTGTGCAATAATCCACAGCACTGCATTAGTGTCATGAATCTGTTTCTACCTGATGAGAAGTCTCAAACAGGAGGTCTGTCAAAATGAGATTGTGAGAAAATAACTCATAAACTCTCCAAGTGTAGTACCACATAGGAAATTAGAAAGGAATGAAATACACACTGGGTGTCAAGTCTTAGGTAAATGTTTTCTACCACTCCTGCCTTCACTGTGATTCAGATGGACATAAAACTGCTCCTCAGTGTGGCAACACCTCAGAGATTCTGAGCAACATGAACAAGAAGGGCAAATAATGTCATCTCTCCTCCAGTGTTAATAGAGCAGGACCCTTGAAACTAAAAAGATCTTTTACAACAAAGTATGAGTAGGAACCAAAGTGTCATGGATCTTTAAGTGCTCTGAAAGAAGCTAAATCATCATTTCTGAAGATGAGCTCCAACTGATAACACGGCACTGTTCAGCATTCTGCAGCAGCATAAATTTATAATCTAACACCATCCAGTATCAAACCTCAGTTTATAAAACAGCTTCTAAGATTCTGTTTCTGAGGCTGTCTCTAGAGCCCTCTGTATCTGCTGCATTACACCATGAACATCTTCCCTCAGAGTCCTGTGCTTTTCTGACCTTCAAATAAGACTTCTATAGAAGCTGATATGACGTTAGTTGTGTCTGGTGTCTCATGGTCTCTGAGATCACTCAACCCCCTAAACAGTTTTGTGCCTGTTTTGTCCAAATGAAATTTCCAAATTCTTTCTTACTGTAGAGACGTGGAAGTAGAGCCTGAAAAACACTCTGTGCCTCAGAAGTTTTGAGTGAGTTTTCCTCATTACAACCTCTTTGTAACATTTTTTTTTCTCGACACAATGTTATTCAGATATCTTTCAGAGGATAAGTGTGTGATGATAATGACATGCAAAGGTTTTGTCAGTGCATCTTCTTAACAGACTGTTAGTGTTTAACCACTGCTTGAGGAAATGCTTCATGAGTTTGTAAATCTCACTCTATCCAGAAGAAGCTGAGAAGACAGTACTTCCAGATAAATTCATTGAGAAAGTTTGGTGAATTTGCCTGGGGAACTGTGTTTTGGCACAATGATATATTTGTAATAGGCACAATGCTGTATTTTCCTCTTATATCATTCTGCAAAAGGAGGTCTTCAGATACCTGCCTTTTTGTTGTTGCTATTGTTCTCTCCACTTTTCTTTCTTATTCTGAAAGCAAAATAATCTCAACTCCTTATGTTGAGTAGAATTTAACTGGCATAAAAGCTGACCCAGACTGAAAATTTTGATTTCAAAGTTTAAAATTTGATTAGCGTTTCTTTTGTTGTTGCAAATACATAAACACTTACAATATAGTCTTTTAAATGTCTAACAGGCAAATACTTTACAAGCTTTCCACAACAGCAACATCTTTTGGGAAGATGTATTGAGTGTCAATGAGACTGAGCCTGTGTAGGCTACTGAAATGCACCGTATCTGCAAGGATATAACCCGAAAAAGGTAACGGAAATGTATGCCACTCAGCTCTTCAAAATGCAGTTCCCCGGTTGAGCATCTTGACCTATTTACAGATTACAGCACTTTTAAATCCTTGACAGTAATTTAGGGAAATGGAAGATATTTTTGTGCATATCAAATAAGATATTTTTTGTGCATATCATTTTTATACTACTTGAAACTTCTTACAAGAAAACAGAATTGTGAAAACAGTGCAGAAATATAAGATTTCAGAATACATTGTCCACTTTCTGCTCATTGTACTGTGCGTTTTGCAAGCCACGAGGAAAAAAAAAAAAAAAAAAAAAAAAAAAGAACAATACAATGTGTACAGCTTGGCCTGCTGTGCTTGTTTATGAGTATTAATAGCATATTTTTAAGAAACCTAATAGCGTCACTTCTCTTTTGTTGAGAGAAATAAACAATTTATAATTACCAAGAAGGATCTCTCTTTGTTTCTGAAAAATTTCAGAAAAATCTCCAATCTATCTAATATTCAGTCACACTCTCCTCCTCAGGTTTGAAGTATCAGCTTTCATAGTAATACACATTCTGGGGGGGGAAAAAAGAACATTAATTGCAGCAGATGAAAAAACAGCAGGTGGGAACCTATGACACTACAAGTAAATTAGATGAGTTCACAGACTAGTAGGGCAGGAAGAAAACAAACACTTCATGATTGAAAAAATCCTATAAAGTATCTAAAATGACGTTTGTGCAAAGTTTTATCTGCATAAACAGAGTTAACACTACTCTTTTAGGACAACAAATATATTTACATGTACCTAACAAACACCTGAACACCTGGGACCAGGCTAGACCCACTTTATGGAGGGGCAAAAAATAAATAAATAAATAAATAAATAGACAACTGGCATTCCGCAGCAGACCGATAAAGTTATATATAAGAAGTGTTCCACCCTGCAACCTGTAGTGTCATGAAGTCTCTGGCACTGAGAACTAACAGGGGATGAAAAAGATATTACATGTACATTGTGCAAGACAGCTTTGTTGGGGAGATCTCCTTTCTTAAACAGTTTCTTTTGCCTTTTGATCTAAAAAGCAGATTTCAATCCAAACTACATCTTTTAAGACTGAGCTGTTCATTCTGTCCATCGTGTTCATCCATGAGCTGTTCATTCTGTCCATCTCCTCCTTCTTCTTGGTGTTTGAGTTTCATAGAAGTACAAAATAGTACCAAAAATAATAATGAATAATAATATATGAGTAAGGATGGTGCAGGAATGCCATGGCTTTGCCTAGAAATAATAATTGCATCAACGACTGGAAACTTAAACGTTCTATTTGTATCTTGAAATATTTGAACATAAAGTTGTGTGCAAAAGTTGAGCAGGAGTTCTGAGAACTTGGCAAACACGTTACATTGAAACTTTTCCTTTCCCTAATGTCTTATGCTGAGAATAAACGTGGTGTTACACTGGTGGGAGTCTTTATCCAGCCTTCCCACCAAAGTTCCTGATTAATGCTGTTTTGAAAAACTGTTTTTCACATTTTTTATTTTCAGATGTCATAAATCAAATTGTTAGCTGGGAAAAAATATTTTCCATTCCTAACGATGTCCATTTGAAAATTTTTCTCTCTTTCTGAACAGAGCAAAAACATTTCCTTAATGTCCTTTGTGAGACAAACTTATTTTTAGGTAATTTAAACACATCACGTTCTTTCAACTATTTTGAGCTTTTTAAAGTTTCAGTTGGTGTTGAAATTTAGAGAATTTCCAGAGGGCAATTGAACATATACAGTTTAGACACCTATCTTAGTGTGAGGTGAACAGTTCTTGGAAGTTTTTATCTGTTCCTATTGTCTCTAGATAAGAACTGTTCACATGTATAATTTCAAAGTCATTAACATCATCAGAGAGGAAACCCAGACATTGGTATAATTTGGTAACCACTATGTTATGCCATAAACTTGAGGACTGTAGAAATCTTCTGAAACAAGTTTCTGCTTGTCATTTTCTCAGTCTCAGATGTGAGTGATGTTAAAAAGGTCCCTCTTTTTTGTTGTTGTTGTTTTGTTTGTTTGTTTGTTAGTTAGAAAACATCCCATAGTCATCCAGAAATTTATAATTTACAAGGACAAATGAATAAAAAGTGATATTTTTTTCCCTACTTTGCTAAGAATCAGTGGTGAATATAGATGAGAAACTGTTCGACTAAACAGCCAGAGAGAAAGGTTGACTGAAAGATCATTATTCACTGTTTACAGTGCTGCCCACAGCATGTTAAGCACTTTTCAAGCAAAAGAAAGCATAATCCTTGCTCTCTGCAGTCCACATACAATGCAGAAGAAAAGGGTTTCATATAATGTATATAATAGTACAATAACTGCAGATAAACTGCAAAGTCCACTGTCTAGTCTGTTTTAGATCAGAAGCACAAAAGATAAAAAGCCGTATTCAAGTGTGCATATTCTAAACTGCTGTTTATAGTTCAAGTGAAGTATTGAATGTTGAGGTGAATAAGAAAAATTAGGATATGAAAATACGAAGGAAAAAAAGGTGCTTACTCAGTTTTCACCCAGTTTCTTTGCGATGTGATTTTCCTGTCTTCTCAACTTATTATGAATTTCAGAAAAGGAGAGCTGTAATGAATACTGTTTCAAAAAAGCTTGAGATAGCAAGAGTCTGCCAAAGGTCAAAGGAAAGTCAAATAGGTAACATTGAGACTACGTTGAGAGAAGATCACTGACTTCCTGAGATTTCTGGGAGTGAAAAAATGCATGTGAATGATCTCTTTTAAAAACACAGAGTTATCTGGAAGATAACAAAAGTAAAAAGAGAGAGAAAAAAGAAAGACCCTGTAATGTTATGAAAAACCTCTCCACAGTAGTAGGTCAGGGTAGACCTGTTTTCAGTGACAGGAAGAAAAGTCATAAATTCTTCAGAGTAAATCCATATAAAAGGTTCATGCTCCAGCTCCTGTATGAAGGCAAGATTATTTTTTCCCTTTAAAAATCAGACTCTTCTGATGAAAGAGCTAGGGGAGCATAGAAGTAGAAGGGCATAGAAGGGCAGAAATCACAGTTCAGCAATAGCAACTTTTTGAAAGTATGATTAATATGACAAGAGAGTATAGACTAAGAAAGAAATGTTAATTTTTGTCCTCCTTTCCTAGCTAGTGGTTTTTGTTGTTGTTGTTGTTTTTGGCTTTTTTTTTTTTGCTTGCCACAAAACAGAAAAATAAAAAAAAAAGTTAATTATAAGCAAAATAAAAAATGGTGCCTATACTCACACAAAAACAGCATTGAATGACAGTTACTGTCATTATTCATTATTGCCTGACCCTTTGAATATTGGGGTACATGAGCTTATCATGAGCTTGACAGCTTGGTGGCAGAAGTAGACTTGTCAGTCTTTGGTGGGAGGTAAATGGCCTGCTTTCCCCTAACATCTGGCCAGCCGTCAGCTCACCTATGGCCAGGAAATTTCCTTTATGTTCTTCATGGTTACAAGTTTTCCTAAATCTATTCAGAGAATAAGTCTGCCTATTAGTAGTCATATATATGTCTTCCACCCTACCATAGGATTTTTGAAGAGACAAGCTTTGTTTCAGCCCTGTCTTAGACAAAAGCTAGCAGTTTTGACATGCAAGTCTTGCTCCAGAACCAAAACAGAAGCAGCAAAGCTCAAGCTGAGTGCTGGCTACAGACACCTGCTCTGAGTTTAAAAAAATTGTATTATTTGAGAAAGAACTTGTGGTTTAGGAAAAGATGTTAGTGAAAGAAGAATTACACCTTATTAGCCTCTGAGGGCTACATACAAATACAGATAGGTAGCACTTGTGGAGCAAAACAGTATAAGTAAAAGGCAAAATGCAATGGGAAAAAAATGCAATAGATTATAGAACCAACTTTTCTATTTAATCCATGGTTTTTAATGTTCAGTGTCATTACGGCTTTTAGTTCCCCATCTTGTATTTTTGTTTACATTTGTATCTAGCAATCTGAATTCTTTCTTGAAGAACACTGCATTATACAGACAGTTTCTGAATGCGAAGGAAATGTCAAAATCTTAAAAATCTATAGTTTTGAAAGTTAAATTGAAAAAATCTGCAGCAGTTCAGTGCTTTTCTATCCTATTAACACATAATTTCTTCTTCTATTATCATTGGATAATTTCAGCCTCAGTCTAACTTATTTTGACTTAAAGGGATCTTTCCCAAGAATGCACTTAACCCTACATACTATGGTTGAACAACTATGGTTGAAGCTTTCTGTAGGAAGCATGAGGTAGATTCAGAGATGCTATCTCTGAGTATATAACACATCAGAAGGACACAAGTAATTCTCAGAGGGAGGCCATTTGCAAGAAGGAAAGATGGGTGGTAAGAGAAGGAGGGGAAGTCTGGAGCAAATGAGAGTAATAACAGAATTTGGGAAGGTTGTGGAGGAAGGATGGTGTCTCTTTTCCTCCTACATATTTTCTTGATATTAAATTATTGCAGTGCCCTTAAAGCAAGTGAGATAACCTGCAGTGCCACCTACTTTGGAATACAGCAACCTGACAGTAGGGTAAGAAGTATCTCAGCAGGAATATATGAGACTGACATTTTCTGCCAGATAGGACATGAAATTCAGAATGTCACTTTTTCAAAATCTTCAGTGTTCTGAGAAGTGTTCCTGTCATTTTGTAAACTTACTGCTAGAATAAACATTTTTTGGGAGTACCCAACCTATGCACAAGCAGAAGGGGCAGGTAGACGGATGCCTTCAGGCAGGGGTCTGCATCATGGATCAGGATCTTCAAGTTTCATTTACTATCCTGCACTGGGTTTTGAAGCATGGAAATGCCATAATCTATGGATTTAATTATCACATCTCTACTTATTGTATACACCGCCATATTTATCCCCATTAGACAGATATCTGTAAGAAGCCCTCCATCTGTGCAGTTTGTGTTCATTATACATTACTATGTAAAATTATTTCTTACTGTGGGCAATTCACAACTCATTTTATAATCTTCCCTTGAGGTAGCACATTTTAACTCTTTTCCATTCATCCAGCAGGAAGACGAACACAGGTGTTGGAAAACTAAGTCACAGTGATAAATCCTGATTAAGGTGATTTTGTGAAGCTCTGCGTGACAGAAGATTGAATTTTCTTCTTGCCCCTGTGGTTATGTTTTCATCCACATTTCTTATAATATCAAGAGTTGCATTCAGTTGAATTACAATTTCTTTCAGAAAACTATTATGATAGGATGAGAACTGCACGGAAATTCATCAAAATTCTCTTGAAAAGAGCAAAGATTTTCTGCCTTGAAAAAGTTGTAAACTCTTCATGCAGTTCCTGGTATTCACAAAGAGCAAATCCGTTCTCTGGATTTCTCCACTGTTGTTGGATCAATCTCCTTTCTGCTCTTTGGCTCCTTTGGTCAAGCAGAGAGGATGTTTCCCACAGTGCACCCAGCATGTAAGTAAGCAGTAAGCCTGGAATAGATATACCATTATGACTTCTCTAAATGTTTTCATAGATGCTGTGAGGTAGAAAAATGGTGCTCACCTCCAGATATACCATCCCTTTCCTCAGCTCCTGCCCCTAGTCGTAGGTTTTGAGAGGTCTGTGTGGTTCAGCTACTGTTGGTGCTTTCAAACTGACCATTGGGTCAGATATGATGGAAAATGCCCAGGGAAAGGATGGGGAGCTGTGCGCCAAGCATGGTGGCATGGTAGGAAGGGCAGAGGCTCACCGCTAAGTGAGCCTGCAATCACTTCTGGTTTTACTGTGCATCCTTTACAGGTGTGAGCTAGTTGTGCCCAACAGCTGTACCTGGACACTACCAGGCGGTGGTGGTATGGTGTTCAGGGTCTCTTCATAACTGGGTGGGAAAGGGGCGCATTTTTATCACCCATTCTGGGAAAGGGAATGTGCCATGAAGAAGTGGCAATGTTGGCTCCTGTTGGTTATTTTCCAATCATCTGTGTTTTCCCAAGTCTCTTCTGTTTAAATCTCCTTAGCACCAAGGGTCCTTGCAAGCATGGGTCCCATGGGCAGCTCTACACTACAGCTGGAGGTGTGAGTACTGCCCAGAAATGTGTACTCAGGCTGTTTCTAGTCCAGTGAGCCCTGGTTGGTAGTGGTGCTCTGGGCCTGATGCTCTGCTGACTCATTTAGCTGAAGCTGAAACCTATTCAGATATGATTTGATTTCTCACGGGGTTTAAGCTAGCTTGTTTAAAACAAGGTCATATTTGTTTTCAGTTCTTCCTGTGGAGTCATGTCACTTTCTCCTTTGTGAGAAGGATGCTAAGGAGCCTTTTTGATCTTCTTCAGAGAAGAAAAGGGTTTCAGGCCAGCCTAAATGCTAAATATAATGAAGGCCATGCTCAAAACAAAGCAGCTGAATGGATAGCTTTAGCATAAATATAATGAGGGTCTAAGGTAAGGAACGTCTGGGAGAAGCATCCTGTTGGGAACAGCAGGGTCAAGACATCTTGCCAGTTTTAATGAGATCTTGTTCAGTGAATGACTCAGACAGCTTGCAAAAGCAGGGCGTGGGTGAAATCCTTCCTGGAGCTAAGCATGAGGAGACGGATCCACCTCCTTAGCTGTAACGTAAGGAGGTACAGGTAAAGAAAGGGTGAGTCTAAAGCAAAGGCAGAGGAGCAGCTCAGGGTAATTCTCCGTTATTAGGCAGACACTGAAGCTAAATGTTTCTGTAGTTAAGGGGTCAGAGCAACTTTTATTTTGATAGCTTGTTTTCACATCCTCATAAGGATTTTAGTTTAAATTCATTGTTTTTATATAGCTCCTATATGAAATTATTACAATTTTTAAAGCTTAGAAGAAGGTTTTCTGAGCCATATCTGAGTGTAAGGAAATTTTCTCCATCTCAGTAGGCTAAATTTGCAGAACCAACTGTATTATTGTGTTGGTGTGAGCAATGGTCACAGTTGACTCACTCATTTCCCCAGTTTTGCTTTCATTAATTAGGTTTCTAATCTTATGGACTGGTAATTTCTTGTTTACTCTTGAGAGAAGAGAGTAGCTAGCATGCATGTTTAGCTATTACATGGTCATATAACATATAGCATTGATAAACAATGTGGCCAATGATTAGACAACTGTGTGGCATATGCAGCCTTTGTACAGCTGTTCCTGAGTAGAATTCATTGTTCTTATGCTCTTTTGTGAGCTGAAAAACAAACCTCAGAAATCTCTAGCTCTCTAAATCTTTTCAATAGCAATTGTAAGTATGATTGTAAAATCCACTTAGAAACTTATATTGATAAATGAAGTGTTATTTTGGAATTAATTTACCTTCATGTTTATGTTACTGTGCACATGAACTACCATACTATAATAAAATCACTGAAAAAAAAAATTATGTAGTCCTAATTATGAATAATATAACAGCATCTGGGAAGCTTGGGTAGGTGCCAACATGAGAGTTGATGTCATTTTGGTTTAAAAGGCGGAACAGTGGTTTCTGAATACAGAACATCTTTCCTGCATATTTTACAGCTCTGGGAACTAGCTTTGTCAAACCCATTCAAAGCTTATGACTTACATAAATGTTCATGACATGAATTGGAAGGTAAGATTTTTAAGAGCATGTTTAAAGTTAATTGCTTTAGGTTAGATACCTTTCTACAGGACATTTAGCAATAAATGGATAGAGGAATTTTAGTGGCAGAATGTGCATAATCCCAAGAGACAGACTGTCATCAGAGAGGCGGATCAATTATGCAAGGCAATTCTAAACAATCACATAAACTAACTCAGTCTGTGCCAGGCAAAAATGCAAATTTTGACCATAGTAAAAACAAACAAACAGAATAAACTAACCCTATTCTAATTGAGCAGCTATTCAAAGCTACAGCTATTCATGAAAAAATCTTTGAATGCCTTTTATTTTCCAATGTACTCTGAAACAAATAATAAAAAAGAAGAGTATTCAAAGAAGTAAATATAGATTAATACTGTTTTTGATTAAGTACCAGCCCACTAGCTTCATCACACAATTAAACATTTCATAAAACTTGCATTATTTTTTGTATGGATTTCCAGGCATAAGCACAGAAATCATGTCATTAATAGTGACTAAATCAAAAAAGTTCCCAGACTTAGAGATAAAAAATTTCAGCAATCTGTATGTCTATGCAGATTTTTGAAAATATAAGGGAAAGCAAAACAGTGCAGAATCTAACTTGGTTACAGATCTTGAAGTGGAACAATGAAACCGAAGTCAAATTAGTTTACATGCTTCATTTAAATAAGTGACATGGCTTCCCTTCTGTGCACATGGAAAACAGTGATCTGTGAATGATGATCACTCCAGGAAAAGTCTCACTCCTCCATGTATTTTCTCAGTCTTTGTCTCTCAGATCTACTAAGTAAAATCTATTCATGAAAAGTACTCAGGTAACTTGGGTCCTTCTCATCTGGCACTTGCTCAGAAGAGAAGAGTTTTTCTTTCTAACCAGAGTGTGATGGAAGTGGCAATGGCAGAGGAAGGAAAGCAGCTCCTGCTCATGCTGGTGCACACGGTCATGCAGTCCTGGTGGGGTTTGTGCTAACTGAAGGGCATGTAGGGACTGGCAGGGGGCAACATGAGAAGGCAGAGGCAAGGCACCATCAAGGTTACTGCCTTCCATTCTTCCAGGTTGCAACCCATGCAGTGAAAACAGAAGATCTGGATGGGTGTTATACTATTTGTCTGTGCCTCAACAGGGCTAACTGTTGATATTTTCACCATAGTGGAGATCTACTTACTTCAACAATGTTAAAGGGCTTATTGTACCTGTTAAAATTTCTCATGAGAAAGGATAAGTAGGAATTCTCAGGACTTTCAGGACTTTACATACAACTTAAAATGCAACAACAGTTAGTACTTTCAGCAATTTAGTTCTTCGAGTATTATCAAGCCAGTGCCAACACAGAGCCAAAAAATAAATTAGCAATTTGTTTTATTTATTTGTTTGTTTGTTTGTTTATGGCTGATAAGTACAAGAATGTAAAATATTAATTTGAGTAATTTTAGTCCTGAGAGTATACAGGCCAAACAGTTCACACCTTGACTTCCTACTCCCATGTTAAGTTAGTTGGGTTTGTAGTTAAAAGGCAGACTTTTGCTTGTAAACAATGCAGAGTTGGTAAGAAATCTTAGAACAACAACAACAACAACAAAAAAGATAAAGAAAACAGACAACAAGAGTAATATTTTATCTTGCACTTGTTTGCTAGAATCATATGTTTATCCAGTTTTTTTTTTTGTTGTTGTTGTTGTTTTTTTTTTTTATTTATTTATTATTATGATCTGGCTGTATAATTAAGCTAACACCTCTCTATGTCTCCATACTAGCAGATGTTGTTGGATTTACCAAAACTATTTTGGCTTCATTAATCACATATCATCTTCACACAGAATAAATGCAGTAGCTTATAAACTTGGACTGTTTTATCAGCTGAGAAATATAAGAAATTCGAGGAGAGGAGAGGAGAGGAGAGGAGAGGAGAGGAGAGGAGAGGAGAGGAGAGGAGAGGAGAGGAGAGGAGAGGAGAGGAGAGGAGAGGAGAGGAGAGGAGAGGAGAGGAGAGGAGAGGAGAGGAGGAGAGGAAAGGAAAGGAAAGGAAAGGAAAGGAAAGGAAAGGAAAGGAAAGGAAAGGAAAGGAAAGGAAAGGAAAGGAAAGGAAAGGAAAGGAAAGGAAAGGAAAGGAAAGGAAAGGAAAGGAAAGGAAAGGAAAGGAAAGGAAAGGAAAGGAAAGGAAAGGAAAGGAAAGGAAAGGAAAGGAAAGGAAAGGAAAGGAAAGGAAAGGAAAGGAAAGGAAAGGAAAGGAACCAATAGCTATCATAATTAATTAAATCAAGTACAAGGAGTACTGAGCTCTGACTTTTGGTAGCAGACCGCAGAGGCAAAAACACATTCCTTCAGAGAATCTCATTCTAATAAAATTACCTCTGAGTTTTTTTCCTTCCAATTTGATTATAACAAGTCCTTTTGAATTCTGCCCATGTTCCCTGAAGAGGAGCACAGGGCTTCTGCTCATGGTAAAGGCAATTTCAGAGACAGAGCTAAGAGAGACTTAGTTTTGCAAAAGATTTCAAAGTGATATATTTTTGACTGAAAATTGTATTCATTTTTGTCTGCTGGCAAATGTAACACTGTGAAATGAGATGCAAAATTTATTTGGTTAGGTACAGTACAGGCAAAGTATACAACACAATTGGCCCAGCTGATAGGTGAGATGTATTTATTAACAAAATATGAAATTCACTCTGTCCCTTACCATGTTCCCTTTTCCATTATGTACTGCCAAGGATAGAAGCAAACTGTGAATACATGGTAAAACTTCCTATCTTATTATAAGGTACAGTCATACATATAGAATTAGATGCCATATAGAAGTCTGCACAGAACAGGGAACAAAGAATCTTTCATGGAATCACAGAAGCATAGAAACTCTTGGGTTGAAAGGGACCATATAATTCCACACACACACACCCCGCAACAGGCAGGGATGTCAACCACTAGTTCAGGCTGCCCAAAGCCCCATCCAACCTGGCCTTGAACAACCCTGGAGATGGGGCATCCACAACCTCTCTGGGCAACCTGTTCCAGTGCCTCACCACCCTCTGAAGGAAGAATTTCCTCCTAATTTCCAATCTAAATCTCCCCTCTTTTAGTTTAAAACCTTTCCCCCTTATTCTATCACTATCTGCCCAAGTAAAAAGTCACTCCCCATCTTTTTTATAAGACCACTTTATGACTCTAAGTGCTGAAAAGCTGCAATGAGGTATCCCCAGCTCCTTCTCATCTTCAGGCTAAATATCCTCTCAGCCTTTCTTCAAAGGAAAGGTGTTCCATCCCTTTGATCAACTTCTCTTCAACTTTACTGAAGAGAATTAGCAAGATTCCTAAATATAATAAATTTTATATGCACAGCCATCCAAATTTTTTCTAAATTATTTTTACCTAAGAAAAAATTAGCAAATATTCCAAATAACTATGGAGCTTCTTCAATACTTTATTGCACCTTTTACCATAAGATTTGCCCATGCAGTAGAAAGTTTCACTGTTCTTTATTATTTGATTACAGAGACATCTATTCTATATTTCATTACAAAGTAACAAAAGCAGCCAGTATTGAAAAAACAAATTTAGTTTTGCTGTGATTTTCTGAAGCTGGAGAGGGAGTTCTGCCTTTCTCTTCTTTGATTAAATTTTTGTATTACTTTCAGATCTTTATGTGTGTATGCGTGTGCATGTAATAGCAATATTATTCTTCCTTACTCTTTGCATAGAATTTCCTCTTGCTTCAGGAACAACAGCTGCTGAATTACAGCCGTTCTTACTGTGTTTATGTCTGAAAGATTAAAAGTCTCTGTGGATCTGGGGTAGTACAGATCTACAGGCAAGCATGAGAACTGAAATCAGTGCACAGTGTCTGAAATTATTTTAGTTCCTAGAGGCTTTTCAAATCTTTTCAAATATAAAATAATTTCTCCACTGAACCATGACATTTTGTGATTAATTAAAATGCATTCTGCAGGTCCCTAGAGAGTTTATCTGTCAGTTTACTTACTTACCTTCAAATTAAAAAAGGCTTTAAAAATATGACATCCTAACAGATTTTAAAAGCCAAGGATATTAAATATTTATATTTTTTCAAATGGATAATATTTGATCACCCCAAAAAGACTCTGACATCTCTTATAAGATTGCTGACTGCATACTATACAGTCAGGGACATTTTATAACACTCATAGCTTTGGGAAAGCTCTCAGTGTACAGATCTGTGACACAGGGGGAAGATTAAAGACCTAATTATTTGTAGTTTTGCTTGCAAAGGAAGAAAAACTGTTTGCATTATACTTTGTTAAATAATACATACATATATCTTTCATACAGTGGCTTTACATATTATATGTATTATGTATGTATTTAAGTGACTTAAAAGCACTATTGGATAAATTAGGCCACTGGCTGAACTGAGGAGAGACAGGAAGAATGGGCAGAAAGTAGCAATAGGAGACAAACAAAAGAGAAAGGAAAACACCACTCTGGGTACTTTTCTGTATTGAGAGGATGGGAGATATGTCAGAAAAGTCCTGCCACTCTGCCACTGCCACCAGGGTGAAGGGAGCTGCTGTCCTGGTCGAGATTCATGCTCTGGTTTGGGTGTAAATGCCCAGGTAGGAGACAGTAGAATTGTTCCTGCATGACCACCATCAGGTCTGAGAGAATACCCTTGAGCCAAATGAGGTATATCCTAAGCATGAACATTGTCATGGAGTGGGAGGGAGAAAGTAGAAAGGGCAGGTGTTAGCTGAAGGGCAGCTTGTGCATCACTCTGGTCCCTGGTGTCAGGGTTGCTGATTTCTCTTGCTTCCTTAGACATCTTCTGTCCTCCAAGACCTCAGAAAGCAGGATGAACAGCCACACTGCTGACTGTGAGAGAGGTGGAGGCTCTGCCATGTGAATGCAGTCCCCAGCCAAGTTGGCTGACTGACATTTTGATCCTTTGTGGTCAGAATCACAGAATTACAGAATTGTAGGGGTTGGAAGGGACCTCAAGAGATCATCATGTCCAACCCCCCTGCCAAAGCAGGTTTGCTAGAGTGTATAAAATTTATAAATTTATCCCATCCCAAGATGAGTAGCTGAACCTGGAGGTACTGTCTTTCTCAACTACTGTGAAGGCAGCTGGATTGATGGATGGAACTGAGCACATAACTAGGATGGCTGAAGACAGCTGAGGTGAAAGCATTCCCTTAAGTGCAAAAATGACCAGACACAGAAGTGCAGATGGGACACTGAAGCTAGACCTCTTTTCGAATCAAATCTTTCATGCTCTGCGGCTTCATGTAAGTACAAAACCTGTACAACCCCAGTGTGTTAAATTATTGGGTCAAAAGACATCCACCTCTCCTACAAATTAAGATGAACAATGCAATGACTATCACATCTGCTGAATTTCACAGGCCTTATTATAGATCTATACTAGTTTCCACTTACACCTTCTCAGTGCAGGCTGTACAAGATGAAGATGTTTAATTGCATATCTGCAGCAGAGAAGCAACTCATATGAAATTATGCTGTTTTATATCCCCCAGGATAAAGACCACCATTTGTATAATTGACATAATCATGCCGGTGCCGACAGTATCTCACTGATTCAGCAGCTCTCCTTTCCTACCTCCTCTGCCACTTTGTGTCATCAGTCACTGATGCTGTACACAAAGAGGATGGAGGAAGGTTACTTGAGAATAAAGAAAACACTGCAGCTTCCACAGAATTTTAAATTATTTATTGGGGTAAATTACTCAGTGGGGTAGAGTAACAAGAAATAGTAAATTATTCTGGAATATCTTTTTTATTTTTATTATTTTTTTGTTTTTAAGGAAATTTCTGGTATTTCATAACTCTGTCCTCTTACAATGTTACTAGCTCTGGGCCAGTGCAATGGGTGCTTCTGCATCCCTTGGGTAACTCCTTGAAGAAGAAAGCAGCCCCCTGTGCTCTGTGCCACCCTTGGCAGGGATGGGGTCTGTCTTGCTGTTGTTCCAGAGCTCCCTACTACTATCCACCTACCCCGTGCTTGCCCACACTCCTCCTGGCCATGCAAAAGCTTTCACACCCCCTTGGGACTAAGGTGGTTGGGGCTGGCCCTCCTTGTATCCGAACCTTCCTGCAGAAAAGCCAGCAATTGTTTCCCGGCTCCTCTGGCACAGGAGCACCTCATGCCCACCCACATTTTCAGGGACTCTCAGGGACTGCAGTGTTGCTGTTGGCATCCCTTCCAGGAAGCCATCAAACTTTAATGATCTTTAGCTGCAATGGAGAGAGGAGCAGGGAGAACGCAGGCCCTGAAGGAATGCCTCATCGTTGATCTTGCTTCCTGCTCTGCTGCTGAGCGTGACATTATCTGAAGCGCAGGCAAGGAAGACAGGGCTGGGTGAGGACACGCTGAACTGCTTCTGAAAGAGCCTCTGGAGCAGAAAAGAGTGTTACTTAGCTTGAAAACAATAAGATGTCTGTTTAATCAAGCAGGACTTTTATTACACCTCAGGTGAAGTTAATAACTTGAACAAAATAACATTGTTTCTGCTCAGTGGAGTGTGTTAATATTGGCTATGTTTTCTCACTGATATGTGAAAAATAGCTTATTTGTATTGAAAGGGCTATATGGTTTCTGTTATAAAACAAAACATATGATCATGTTTATTATTTTATTTTATTTTATTTTATTTTAATTTTCACTTATGGAAAATATGTCTAAGAATTCACATGCCAACAAGGTACAAGAAACCATCAGTGGATTACTTGAACCAGGATCAGACAGAAAACAAGCTGAGTCCTTTTGGAAGATTTCATGGCAGAGAATGAATTTCTGCTAGTTAAGATTATGAATTTCTTGTACAGGTAGATTTACCTGGGAAAGCATTAAGTACATTTGCATTAGCTTTTGTAAGAGAAATATACTTTGCAGCAAATAAAAGAATCAAAGGAAATTTCAACACCCCCCCTATACACACCTTACTCCCCTGACAAAACTGGGGTGAGTGGCTGATTCCCCAGAGGGCTGTACTGCCATACAGAGGGCTGACAAGATTCTCATGAAATTCAACAAGGAGAAAGGCAGAGTCCTATATGTGGGAAGAAACAACCCCAGTATGCTCTGGTGCTTCTCAGCTCGAAGAGCTCGGCAGGAAAGGATCTGGATGTCCTTCATAGAAGGTTCAGGGAGCATCTTATCAATGTGTATAAACACCCAAAGGGAGGGTGTGGAGAGGAGTGAGCCAGGCTCTTGTCAGAGATGCCCAGTGTCAGGACCAGAGGCCCTGGGCACAAACTGGCCCCCAGGAGGCTCCCTCTGAGCCCCAGGAGCACTTCTGTGCTGTGCGGGTGAGGAGCCCTGGCACAGGCTGCCCAGGGAGGCTGTGGGGTCTCCTCCTTGGAGGCCTTCCAAAGCCGCCTGGAGATGGGCCTGGGCAGCCTGCGCTGGGTGGCCCTGCTGGAGCAGGGCTGGGGCCTGGTGGCCTCCAGAAGGCCCTGACAGCCTCTGCCATTTCTTGTGATTCTGTGACTGAATGACAGTAGGGACTTGATAAGGGTGTCTATTCATGTAGCAAAACCTGAAGGACCACTGAGCCAGAGGCATGTGTGATTAGGTAAGATAGTATTAAGATACCATACCTCAAATGTATAGTTTCTAAACTAAAATGTTCTGTATTATTTGAATACTTTTACAAATGAAAACCATATCTCTTCAACAGGAAGAAGTTTGCTGAATTTTGGATTCAAGCTTAGCTGTGTTTCCATAGCACCCAGGCTGATGAAGACAGGCACCTCATCATTTGGAGTTGTGCACACAGACCAAGAATAAGAATGAAATCTGAGGAAGGAACAGGCACCCTGGGTCAACAGGACATTGCACAAAGGAGTCCTCCTCCCAGATGTCACATGTCCAAAATAGTAATGCTTGATAACACTGTGATGTGTGATGTCCACTGGGAAAGACCAGCTATGGTGCAGACATCTACTAGTGATTAGATGAATCCCATCTGGTAACCTCATGAAAAGGAACAGAAACGTCAGAGATGAGATACAAATGAAAATAATAATAATTCTAATAATAATAATAAAATATATATATATATATAAATCCATCACAGATAAACACTGACCCCAATACCAGGTTGGAAAGTCTGCATCTCTTCCCCTTTTTTTGTATTAACATACAGACAAAAGTGTTTGTGCTGCACAGAAACATCTAGTCCTTTTCTAAGTTCTTAGATATATCTGAATTTGTGTACTCTGTAGTGTAATTGTCCACTTGAAGCAAAAATATGAAGAGGTTAAAAAACACTAGCCAGCTCTCACAGCAGAGGCAAATGCGTGCTGATGACAAATGGCTTAAACAGCTATTGGTGCTATGAGACAGGCTGACTTTTACTGAAATATTCTGCTTTTATAAAATAGACTTCAGGTGATTTATCACAGCTGTTCTGCAAAATGATTTAATCATAAAAACAACCATTGTAATTTCCTCCTGAGTCAAGGAAAACATTGAACCTGCCGCCACTGCCTCTCTATTATTGGAATATTATTTTGCCATATTCAGACGTATTTATTGTGGGTAGGAAGAAAGCTAACAGCATCTGTAAAGATCAATAATGTTAGGGGTGAGATGGGGGACACACTCACCTGCATCATGTGAAGCAAGCCCCATTCAGTGGGGTGGTTGTGAACTTAAATATTTGTATCATACGGGAAGAACCCTTCAACTGCAGAAGGGAAGAGCTACACCTAATTTTAAAATCTGGTATTTGAAACTAGCATCGACACTGATTCCATTAACATGGGCAACTTTAAGGTCATGGCAGTACATGTAATTTACAAGAAGCATGTTTTTCCAAAATATTTTAAGAATTGCTGGACTTTCAGCTGTCAGATATCTGTGTTGTACAGCTAACTGTTTGTTTATCAGTGTCATTGTGCTATGGAAGAGAACAACTGTGAAAAGAAAAATGAGAGAGTATTTTGCAGGAAATCAAGTTCACATCTGGATAGATCAGAATCCTCTTCAGAAAGACAGGTTCATCCTGGAGGAAAGACTAAAAACGCATTGATGTTAAATGATTTTTGCTGTCCTGCAGCTATTCCCAGTACTATGGAGGTGAGTTCTTAATTTATTGGTCAAACAGACAGTAACAACTGTCTGTGTATACACATCAGGGCTGACAGATCCCCCGTCCTCAGGGACTGGATTGGCAGGCCAGAAGATTGTCCTTTGCAAATATGCATACCTGCACAGGAGGTGAAATCAGGGCTTCCTGATCTCTTGATGATCCAGAGTCATGCGGTATTGAATATAAATAACCATTATCCACTATATAGGCCTGTATTGTTTCTTGGTAATGTCCCAATAACTGCCCGTGTACTACAATCCCTAATAACCTTAAATTACAGATATTGTTCACATCAAAAACAAAATTCAGAAGTTAGGATAATTTTGTGAAAAGTAAAATACAGAAATATTGCATTTGGATACTAATGTCAAAACAGTCTTCAGGTGGAGACATCAGCCCTTTTCTAGACTAAAATTCAATTGTTATGAGAATGAAGTCAGATATACATGTACAAAGAACATACATGTACTTTAACTCAAGCATCCATCTAGAATGACTGAAATATATTCTATGATATGCTATTTTGTGGTTTACACATTTATATAGGATCTGAGTCAAAAACTGTTAGGCAAATCAAGCTCATGAATATCAACTTTGCATGGACAGACAAGTGCATTATAGACTTGTCGCATCAAACACAGGTCATTGTTGGGAAATGAAGGATAATAGACTGTTTTTATGAGTAATTTTAGACAGAGAGGAAATAAATCCTATGTTTATTTAACAGTGCAACACTGCTTCACTGTTGCATGTTATAGAATTTTATTCTTACATTTACAGACTTCAGTATACAAATTAAATATGCTTGACAGCATTTGTACTGTTAGTTCAAAGGAGACTGTTGTCAAAGTTGTTCATGTTTCTAATATATTTAGTAAAGGACTTCAGTTTGTGGCTCTGACTTCATGAAAGGATTGTACAAAAAAGGAAACTCCTTGTTGTAGTCTGACTTTCTATCCATTTAGTTCATTACTCACAGTTGATAAAAATTCATATTTAATATTTTTATAAAGTGCCATAATACCAGGTGTTGATGATGGAAGCTTGTCATCCTGAAACACCTGAAAGCTAATCTAACGTTTGATGGCTTATTTCTCTAAGTGCCATTATGATTATGTTTAAAATCATACTATTGCTCTGTATTGTATAAAACAGCATGCTTCTTCCATTCTGCACCTGTGGGTTATCTCATTTCCTAGCTAATACTTGTGTCATGCAGAGCAAGTGAAAAGGAAGCTGTGGGAGAATGCATATGCTAAAAATTCAATTCTGGAGCCCACAGTCACATATCTCATCCTGACCCCAGCTGTGTGCATAGCTGATTGCATTACTAGTATCTGCAGAGTTAGAAAAGTCAAGTAAATTACCTTGTGCCTCACAATTGAATTGTTTATCTCAAGGTGGAAGTGTATGAAGCCTAAAGCTGTGATAAAAGTTGAAAACAACAGTTAAGTGGCAAGACTTCTGTGCTAGCTCAGCTTCCAAAGGACTGCATCACATCTCTGTGCAGTGCCACTGCTGGGACAGCCATGAGGGCGCAGCCCAGCACAGGATGTGACACCTCCAGCTATGGGATCATGCTGTCCCAATAGGGACCCCTTTGGTGGGATTTGGTCTGAGATTAACACATTTTTCTGTAGTAAACTCTGTGTGGGGCACCTGCAAATACATTGTTTTGGGTGTCTTCATACAGGTAATGGAGCTCCAGTCAATCCAGGCAGTAGAGCCTGGAGCACAATTCAATTCACCCTGACTTAGACACCTCATGTCTACTTGCCTGATCTCATCTCCAGTGACTCTAGTGATTAGGGTCCTAGTCTGGTTGACCATATGTGGGAACCCAGAGTCATCTAAGATGCCCTGGGATATCTAGGATATATATGTGCGGATGTAATATGGGACATATAGGAAACTTTTCTACACTGGTAGCATCTGAATTAATCATAGAAGCTTCCAAAGCAATTGAATCAATTCACTAGTGTGCTGTAGAAACCACTTATATAGCCCTATGTTGAGTCTTAAACTTGACTGATTACTACCTTCAAGCAATACCTGTATTCAAGATGTGCACTTCTTGTGGTGAGTCCCTGCCTGTCCAGGATCTTCTCTTGAGCTCCAGCCCATGAACCCCAGCTTGCCAACCAGCTACACAAACTGCAGGTAACAGAGACTCTTGAGTGGGAGATTACAGGTTGGGGACGCAGCTAGCACAAACTACAGGCTGCAGGACTGGCTGGTGGAGAACCAGACTTGCAAGGACAACTGGCCAGAAGCCTGTCAGCAGTAGCAGCAGACAAAAAGTAGGATTAAGATGACATAGTTTTCAGGGATTGCATCATCCTGGTTAGCAGCCGGGGTACAAACGCTCAGCATCCCTAGCCATGCATAAGAAACTGGTGCATGGTAGCTACTCCACCTGCCACTCACAGGGGAGAGAATGGCTGTACACTGCAGGTTTTTTGGGGGGGGAAAATTCACATTCACATACTGACTTGACCTTGTGTTTCCCCTTTTCTTCTCCTCTTCTCTTTGGGTGAATCCATCTGTTGTCTTCCACAGCACAGCCACCACAGTGGGAGCCTTGTTTCCTAGGCTGGGGGGTGAGGGACAGGGGTATAGAAGACAGAATATAGAAGATAGAAGATAAAGGAAAGGGGCAGAACTCAAGCTCCTCTGCCCAAGTATTTTAACACATCTAAAGACAGGACTTAGCCTTGAGGGCCAGCAGCCGCTGTCTGGAAAAATATTTCCATATACACAGGAGCTGCAGTGTAGTTAGAAGGTGGCCACAAACCTGGAACAGTCTCCTGGCAGCAAAACACAGAGCACTGCAGTAATCACTCTTTTTCCCACACACACCTCATGCAGGAACATCATACATAAAGACTGAAAACAGAAACCACATGCACTAAAAAAAATCAGGGCCACACTGTGTATCTGGATGTCAGTGAGAATGCAGTGACAGTCACTTGTTATCTCTTGTTAAGCTCCTGCAAGGCAAGACTTTTCCATGTAACAATATCTATAATATTTTAAACATTTGCTTATATGATATTTTATCATTTTATATGATTTTTTTATTTTATATGATTTTATGTTGATATTTTTCTGCCTGTGAGTTTGCAGATTTCTATTGAAGATCTGAGGTTTAAAAAATAATAATTTAAAATGTCTCTCCATCACTGCAGATGAAGTGGAGTCATTTAGCTGTATTATAACTTAGTTTAGGGACTATAATTGAACCATCCAAGTTGTCTGCCATGACATTCTTTGGACCTTTATCTACTTGGTAGCAACTGAAAAGTAATAGTTTCATTGAATGCCATTGCAAAATTCTCAGTTACGATTGTCAGCAAGAACACATCTTAAATCAATACACATCAATAAGTACATTTCTTTGAGGAATGTTATTTCTAAATGAGATAGAATAAACTATATTACATCATGTAAATAAACTATATTTACATGAGTTTAAAACAAGTCTGATTCCATGGATTTCAATAGGCTTGTTCTTACACTGTGCTATTAACTCCAGATGAATGTTCCTACATTTCAGTATCAATATTTAAAATTGTTTTGAATTACTGAGGCAAAAACTACAAAATTGGAGTGTATTTGTGGAGGCAGGGCTGAAAATATTGAAAAGAAAATGGCTCTAAATGTTTCTAAGGCTTTCTCCTCTCAGGAAAAAAAATGCATGTAAACAGTTGATGGCCTTTCACTGCTTTTCTGCTTTCACCACTTGATAACTGGAACAATGCACTAGAACAACAAAATTAAAAGGTGTTTCATGCTGAGGTTGCTTCTGCCCCCCACAAATACATACAACAGAGTAGCCTAGAGAGAGACTTAGAGAGAGGGGCTTGTACATTCCTGAAGTACTCCTACCCTGTAAGAATCAGCATGGTAGACCCTATGGGTGGATTCAGAGGGGGAACTGGGGCTGGCATGAGCCTTGAGTGTGAATGTATAAGTGAACAGAAGCAATGCTCTCCTGCAGCTGATGACAGTGGATTGTCAGCCTAGGAACGGAAGTCCTCAGTTTTATTCATCGCTTCCAGCAAAATACTGCTTCCTTCTTGTTTGTCCTGAAAAACGATCAATTCTCTGTAAAGCTTAAAAGATAATGACAGGCAATAAAATTTTAAAATATTGCTTGCTTTATCCAAGTAACCATTTAAAACACATATTTAGCTTCAAAACTGAAAGCCAGTCGTGTCTGCAGCAGATGAAAGATATGCATATGAAGATGTATGGCATTAATGATCGTTTTCCCTGAAGAATAACCTCTGAAATAAATGAACCATATGATCAAGCCATACAGTTAGCCTGTTCCTGGCATTTGCATACAAGTAATTAGCACTTAAATAAATAAATCTCTTTGGCTGTACTGATGTTGTCTACCTGATAAGCTTTCAAATGCATAAAACTGGACCGACCATTTATTATAAACTGTGGTATAATAGCAATAATCTTTGCAATGTTTTTTGCAATTGCAGTCATTGTAGATGACAGATGTTTTACAGCAGCGTTGTTCTGAGAGAGTAATACATTAACCATTTATCATTGTTCAGGAAATTGCTCAGGTAATTATTGTCTAGCTAATTAATCCAAGCTTTGGGAGAAGAAATGAAGGGCAAAATACAGGACTGCTGTGACAGGGAAAATTGTGTTATGTTCCTGGATATTGAGTTTTCCTCTAGCACTCCCTAGTGGTTCACTAATTCATATTTTCAGCTGTTGCATACCAATGAAAAAAAGCATTTACCATCTCTGAGTACATTTTTGCACACTTGTGTATCATTAGAAAACATGGGAAAGTGTATAGCTGTGGCATAGCTTCTTCCCAGTCCTCTCCCCCTGACAAGATCCTCCTGATATACTTCTAGATTTAATTCACTTCGAAGTGTCTAAGATTTGAAATTACAAGGATAAACTTTTCTAACTCCATTAAGTTATATGGAACTTTTTTCTTTTTATTCCACCCTCTATCCCCACTGCCCCCCAGCAACCAAGGATGGGCAATGAAAAACACAGCCTTATCTTGAAAGTTTCACAGAGGACTTTTTATGCAATATTTATCAAACACAGCAGGCTTTATGTAATCAATTTTAAGTAGAACTGCCTCCAAGCATGCCATGAGAGCACATGAGCAGTAACAACTGATTAATTTTTGCATACCTTAGAGAGTGTGTATGCATTTACCTTTGCTCTTACAAGCTGGTGGCTCCCAGAGTGGGGCAGTGGCCAATATCACAGCCATTCTGCCCCCAGGTCTTGCTGCAAATTGTTGTGATCAAGTACCTTTCTCCCCACCTCCAGAAATCCCAGTTATGACAAGAGCCTGCTCAGTGCTCCATTCTGTTCCCATGTGCCTTTTGCAGGCAGTGACTTCCAGCCACTGACATACCACTCCCTGCTGCTGGGTTGCCTCCACAAAGAGAATTCATAGAATCATCAAGGTTGGAAAAGATCTTCAAGATCACCATGTCCAACCATCAGATCACCAAGTACAATTATCAATTCAAATAGTTGTGCTTGTCATGATCTTTTTTAAATACAGAAGTCACTGACAACTGGAAAGCAGGGCTAGTTAATGCAACTATTTCCTTATTTCTAAAACCAGAGAAAGTGGGGAGCAAACCAGACAAAATATATTCAAAGAGCTCAAGAAGGGCAGTAAAAGAGAAAAAATATACCTTTGGAGGAAAGAAAAATCTCTCCATCTCTTTCTCTCATAAATGCAAAAATCTCCAGTACCAGGACCAGAGGCCCAGGGCACAACGTGGCCCCCAGGAGGGCACTGAAGTGCTCTGAGCCCCAGGAGCACTTCTGTGCTGTGCGGGTGAGGAGCCCTGGCACAGGCTGCCCAGAGAGGCTGTGGAGTCTCCTCCTTGGGGATCTCCAAAAGCCGCCTGGAGATGGGCCTGGGGCAGCCTGCGCTGGGTGGCCCTGCTGGAGCAGGACTGGGGCCTGGTGGCCTCCAGAGGGCCCTGCCAACCTCAGCCCCTCTGTGATTCTGCAGGGGGTGTTTCTTATGATTTGTACAGCTCCACTATTACTATTTTGGGGTGAGATTATGGAGATTTGGTAATAAGAGCCTACAGAGAAGATATTATCAAGCACTACGGTTGCTTGGACTTAAGCAAGTGCCTTCTGTGACTGCAATGCTAAAATGTTGAGTTTTCTTCAGGAGGTGGAATGCCTTGTTAGTGCCTCTGTTTTCAGTACTCTTGCATTCTTCTCTATTTGCTTCAGGTTGTTGCATTTCTTGTCTAATTAAATAAGTGCATTGTTATGGATGATTGTCCCGCTATACTGGTGCTCTTCCAAGAGCTGACTCAAGCTAGAACAGGCTTTCAAGAAATGGAAACTATCCATTCAATGACATTTCAGGTAGCCCACAAAAGCACTAGCTAAATACTGCAACATTTGTCAGTACAGATGTGGCCAAAGTAGCAGCTTCAGTTCTTATTTGTGCTTTTCTCATGTATGTATTCTTCCTTATGTGGTAAATGCCATTTGCCAATATTTTAAGGACATGTTTCCAGATGCAGTCACTATGTATCAAACATCTTCATCCTCTTTCTTAGTCTCCAGTTACTTTTATATAGTGTAAGGCAGAACTTTTATTATCATGAGTATATCCCTTGCAGCATATTCTTAAACTGAACAAGCACATGCACAAAAATAACCCCTTGCAGTTATTTATCTCTGATTCTTTGATGGGATGCTTTGACATTGACATGCAGTGTTTTTTTCGATCATTGTGCACATAGTCAAGATGTATTACAATATGTCTGTCTGTGACAAAATAAAGTCTGTAATATATGTGACAGGACTTGAAATTATATTTATTAATTGTGGATCTCATTTTAAAGCAAAAGGGATAATTCTACCATGATTCTTCCCATTCTGAAGTTACTGAACTAAAATAAATTAAAATACCATGTCTTTCAAGGGATACTTTTGCATATTTTGGCACTGAAGTTAGTGAGATTTGGTCTCTACTTCTCATAATTTTCTTCAATTGTTTGGCAGGTTGCGTATATGACAGTCAAATCTCTCTCCAGTCTGTTAGTCCTTTATCTTTATGTCTGTGGTTTATCCTGTACGTCTCATTAATTCATTTGCAATAATGACATCTCCTTGGTTCAGTTCATTGCAAGAACCTTGCTTATTTCTATCAGTCAGAAAACTCGTCTTCTCTATGCATCAGTTCCTGCATATTTCAAACAAAGTGTTCTGAGAAAAAATAGCTTTTTAAAAGAAGTCTGATGTTATCCACATTTTTACACTAATTCAGCAGAAATTAAATGCATAGAACAGGTCCTGTCTAACAACTGAAGAGAATGTAAAAAAGCAGTTCAACTGCCACCTAAAGTGCCTGTTACACATATATCAAAAATCTCTCTGTATTGCAGCCAGGGTAGATCACAAATCATCTAGCAGATCAACCTGAGTTACCAATCTCTTTTAGAGGATAAAAATTAAGTTTTATGATTTTTGTCTGGAATGAGACAGTTTCTTCCATTTCGATGTCAGACACAAAGTTTTTATATGTCCAGGGACTGTGTCCAAAGGCTAGAACCTTTTCACAATCATGAGGAATGCACCCTAAAAAGAAGACAGGATTTTTGAACCAGGTGGAGAAGCTATTTTATAGTAGAATATATCCTGAAAATCTTCCAGAATGCACTGGAAAATAAAGGCTTGCATACTTTGAAGCATCACCTATTCAGTGTACTTAAAGGAGAACCTGAATCCTGCATGCATGGATATTGGAATGACAGTAGGTAGCCATGTGCAACTATCAAACCACAGTCAGCACCTTTCTTCAGAGTAGCAGGACCTGCTTGCAGAATTGATGGTTGTTGCTCCTGATTTGCTGGTTGTTGCTCCTGATTTGTATTTTGTCACCATCCTTCCATGACTCTTTGAATGGATCTCTTTGTATTAGATGGACTTGATGATCCTTATGGGTCCCTTCCAACTCAGGTTATTCTATGATTCTATGACTCTATGGTTATTCTCCTTGTATCAGTGGTAAGGAATTCCTTAACTGTGACCCACTTTTTCCTTCTCTCCTGAAACTGCCAACAAATATTGCAGAGTCTACCAATGTGAGCTGGATATCAAATGCACAGACTGGGATTAGCCTAATTTATCTTTTACAGAGCAGAAATTTACAATATACATGTCAACATCCGACACCTACAAAAATGAGTAGCTGTTGGAAACAGTATATTGCCTGCATCATAGCTCCTAAGACTCTTCTCACTTCATAATTTGTGTTCAGGAACAGCTCTCAGACTTCTTTTAGATGGCTGTCTTAGATTACAAAGATTTCCCTCCTTCTGTCATTTAGTTTACAGTGAATGAAGATAATGGTGACTTTTCAATAGATGTTTATTTTGCCAGCAGCTTTAATAAGTGGCACCATAATTCCTGATGAAACTTCGTTGTTTTTAATAACAGTGTAAAACTCCAATGAATTTTATTCAGTTTTGGAATTCACTGTTCTGTTGATCTGTTGTCATTTAGTAATTTTGACATTATTTGCTCAACCAAGGTCATTGTTGGTGATATCTGATCTGTTTGTCTGGTGCTCCCGTTTGGTAGTTTTCTGGACATTATTAATGGCAAAAGCATTAACAGCACTGCACTGCTAAATGTTCAAAGCTTCCCATGCTTCTTCCAGACTCTGGACAAGGTGTCTGATGGTCCATTGCTGCAAATCACTCAGGGAATTGTATCAAAATACTGTCTCCACCACTTTACTTCCCACAATATGCAACAACTATCTCCTGTCATTCCAATCATCTCTGTGGGGATGGCAACTCTATTTTGCTGGTCAGGCTTTGGTAGCTGAGCATTCCCTGAAGCTGCCAAACCTATTCAGAGAGCAATATCTTAACAAACCTCCTCCCTGCTTAGTTCACCATGTTGGTCACAATGTTTTTGCACAGCTACCCATTTTGTTGGTCTTCGTTGTAATTCCAGGTAGGAATGTATGTTTTGGAAAGGTTGGAGCTCCTGTGTTTCATTACATTAGCCATCACCATTGCTGGTTACAGAAACAAGTCTCAGCACAGGTAACTTTCTTATGTTATTTAGTTCAGCAGTAAAACACTGAAAACCACTTGACAATTATATTCATGTTTCCTTGCAAGTTTTAACAATATGTCTGTAGAATCTAATAGCAAAGTGCATATTATGGTTATATTTTTACCAGTAAATAAAATGGGCTGTGGCTTGAGTTCATCTTGCTAGACTGTTTCCTCTACACTGTCCACTGGGAATAGATTGTGGTCCATGCTCTCCCCAGAGCAAGATAATTTATTAATTCCTTGTACATTAAATGTAGACAGGTATCCCGCAGTGGATTTGAGAGATTTTATTCTTTTGTTAGAACAGGATTCACATCACCTCTATATTACCAGCAACTTTAGGGTCATAATGTTATCAGAATCTGACTAAATAAATACCTTAAAAATATTGATATCAAAGTTAACTGATCTTGTAAATGTTTTCTCATGATGCTTGGTAATAGAATACCTTATCTGTACTGCACACACTTCCCAACAAAACAATATATTGTTAACACTATATTTATAAACAAAAAAGTGTTATATTCTGTCAAATAATATTTATTAATCTTTATCTCATTTCTCTCAGGAGAAAGCTGATATTTGTATATACTTTGGAATTGAAATACTTCCCTATTTCCACATAAATCATTGTGCATACAATTGTAGATAAATTTCTGTAACTGCTATTTACAAAGCCACTGATTAGGCAGATTACTGAAACCTCTAACTTGCATCTACTTCCTTGTCTGACAGTGCTTAAAAATCCACTAAATGCAATGGGCAACTCTTCAGTTTCAGATATATGACTTGATTTATTTATTTTTTCTTCCCCAGAGTGTGTTCACAAATAGTAACTGTGCTGGTTGTCCCTTTGGATATGACCCTTGGACTCTACAGGAACTGGTAAACATCCTCACATGTCTAAAATTGTCCTCCTAGGCACAAAAAAAATCACTTTTTTGTGACATCTTGTGCCCTTATTGTCTCCTACTAGTATATTGATAAGTCTGTTTTCAGAGTCTGCAGTACAAGGTCTTGAAGGAAGTTCAACTTCTACCCCGTAGGCCTTGCTTTCAGGTTGAATCTGTGTACTGACTAGTTTAATAGGCTCTTTCAGCCGCGGATTTCCATTTACATCTGTTTCTCCCTCTGCCTTGCTCTCCTTTGGTTGATCTTTTTTTCTCACTTCTCTCACATAAAAGATGCTAGTGTTTCTAGTCTTCTGAACTGAAATAGTTTCCTATTTCCACTCAAAGCATGATGTCATTTGGTGGCATCATGCTACCATAAAAATATTTTTTATTTCCATAAGAAAGGTCACAGTGCCCTTGTTTTAGATAAGCTTATGTATTATATTACTTACTACAAATAGTTCAATCTCCTTGATTTACAAAACATGTTTAAACTAGTTTCAGGGTGAAATCAAATTTCAGCTAAAGCAGTTATATCTTTCTTAAATCATTTCCCAAGTGCCATGTAGTTATCTAGTAGTATTAGGAATCATTTAAGCTTTGTTAATGTAGTATAAACAAATTATACAGCTGCTTGCCTCTATTAGAAAGTGCCATCTTTAGTGTGAGTCCTTGCAACATATGATAACAGTGGAGCAAGTGAAAAAAAGTATATTAAGAACAGAAATAGTTCGTGCAAGTATGTGATGGATATAAGCTTATACATGGTAAACATTTTTTCTTGCACATTTCTGGACAATCTATGAATAAATCACTATACTTCTACCAAAAAGGCTCAGGCTAAAGACCTCATAACTGTTCAAAAAAGTTCTGGGTCTTTCTTTTCCCTTTCTTCTCCCTTTCTTTTCTTCACGACCAATGGCAAAGAATTATGCAGAAAACCAGTTCAACCTTTTGTCAGCAGGTCTGTATATTGGACTCAATGTAAGGAACTCAGGTCTATTTTTTTTCCTACTGTCTTTTTTTTTTTTTTTTTTTTTTTTCCTAATCATCTTATCACCAGCAAATAAAAAAGTGTTTTTACAGAATAAAAATAGCAAGCATTTGGGGATAAAACTCTTAAAAACCCATCTTGAATATCCACTGCTAATTAACATGACATTATCTTTTAAAAGCCTCAGAACAAGGTGCGTAGAAAGTCATGGTGGCCATATGTGAGAAACTCATACAAAGATGTGTATTTAGAAATAAATTTAAAGAGCTTTTGTTTTCCCTTTCCAGGAGAACATGGGACATGGAATAGTACGTTCATGCAACATCAGATTGCTTAGACAGCAGAGTTAAATCATTTAGAGGGCTTACAAGACATGTTCTAGTGGAAGGAAGCAAAGCAAGAATGTTTGTTTATTTATTTGTTTATTTATTTATTTATTTATTTTTCCAGCAAGGATCCAAGATTCCTTTTGGTAACTAGGCTCCGGAATAAATGTCCAGAAGGTGTACATTTCTGTGCAACAGTTGTGGCACCTGTGCTTGCAGAGCTGTGTTAGCATGGACAGGACGTGATTGGAACTGTCTCTGCTTACTTTTGCAACTGAATTCACTACCAGAAGTGGTTGTAAAGCCTGCACAGCTGGATTCTGATAAAAATAATTTCTGCCTTACTTATCTTGGGCTCATTGATCTGATATTGAGAAAGGGTTGGGAAGAAAAAGGAAAATGGTGTTTGAGTGGTTGTTGAGAGCAAAATGAGTGGTTGTTGAGAGCATTCCTTCAGATAATACAGTAAATTCAAAGTTTTTAACCAAATGAGTTAAGCAGATTTCTGGGAAGTGCTACAAGCTCAGATTTTAACTTTTCTTGTGGAATAATTGTGCCAGTGTTCAAACTTTACTTTTGTTTGCAAAGACTGCTGTTGCTGTACTAATTTCTCATCATCTCCACAACCTTTATCACACAAGGATAAATCTTAGCCACTAACATGTAAACTGTGGCTATAGTCTACTTTGTATCAGTCAGCATCTAAAGTGCCACTAAATGTCTAATCTGAGAGAGCAGGTACAGACCTCTTGTTTACACCAAAATCTTTCAACATTCAAAAACAGTGCCCCTAAGAAAATAAGAGGCAGCTAAAATAACCATGCCTGGGTATTTGATGTGTTCCATGGTGATGAGATACTCCTAGGAAAACTCAAGAGTGTTGTTGACTGTGATCTAAGTGGCTTGAATAATGTGTTGCTTTTAGCATTCTCATCACACTGACTTTCGAATTATTCACTAAACTTACTGATCCTTTAAAAATGTGTTCCACTTTCAGTTTCAAATGATGTAGCTAGAAAGCAGCAGAAAGCAGCAGCCTAGGAGTACAATTTGAATTCTGTGAATGCAGTCCTTTGTGCTTTCAAGTTGATGCAATGAGGTGTAGCTGAATTTTGTGTTTAAAAGCAATCTAAATTAAAAACATATTTTTCATTGTGTCTTCAAAAATTTAACATTCATGTCAGCCCTTCTTTAGATTGAGTTGAACCAAGCACTGTGAAATCTGATCACCATGAATGTACTACATCATTTCCATAATTATGAAATCCACATCTATGGTAATAAATTTTAACACATAGTACATTTGCAGACTCTTTATTTTGACCATTGGCTCTTCATTGTGTACAATTTCTTAGAAAAATAGCATGAAGTATAACCTGAATTCTGTAACAAGTTACAGATCTGAGAGAAAACAAACTCCATAAGGTGTCCTGATATCCTCAGAACATACTAAAGCAAGATTTGTGAAGAAAACAACATAAAAAGGTAAAGTTGAGATTTTCTTCACAATACAAGAGGCTCAAAGTGAGCTGTGTGTGTAACATTCATTGTGTCATAAACTTACACAAAGATACTTGACTTGACAATAACAATGTTCTCAGAAAACAATCAGTATTTTTTTCTTTGTTCTCTCTCTCTCCTTTTCTCTTCTTGTCTAGATTGTTGTCCTAATGAGTCCAAATTCCTTCTGACTTCTGTTTTAAGCCCCTCATCACTCTTACTGCTTACTTTTGCAGTCCCTCTATTCAGTTAATCTCTGTAGGTAAGCAGTTCTCTCAGTGGGACTGATAGGACTCATAGTTATCACCTGATTGTCCAATTAGTCCATTTCCCTTTTTCACCTCTATTCCATAACTACATGATACATCTTTTGCTGCCGTGGACAGTGGCCCAGCCTTCTCCAGTATTTATTCTCTTCTCCTTTAATAAGTATATTGTTTGATGTTTATTGACTTTGCCCAAGGATTATCACAGAGCTGATGAAGACCCATTCTCTGCTTTTCACCAGATCTCTGGTTTTGCTTGACCTTGGAGAGCTATCAGTCTTGCCTGTCAGACAGGAACAGACTAACAGTCCTTCAGTTTTCCTTTAAACTGAAATAGCCTGCTCAGAACGAGAACAATTGTAGTTACTGGCAACTCATATAATGGCCTTATTTCCATAGCAAATAGATGAGTAATGTTCCTTTCTCTCTAATGTTGAAAAAGATTCTCTGTAGTGCTAACCTTTTAAGTTTTAATTTATCCCTATAAGTTTGCTGGGATAATTCTGGCAGTTTCCCCCACCAGTAAGTACCACACAATCAAAAGTAAAATGACAGGTTTGCTACTGGTTGAGTGCTAGCCGGCTCAATCCAAGCCATGCCCCATGTACTTCAGAAATTTTGTTTGAAGCGCTTGTTTTGCTTATCTCCTTTCCAAACCAAAATCTTAAACTGAGAAGAATGAGAACAATGTTCATGTGCTATAAATGAGTCCTTGTTGTGTTTGGTGAAGAGAGTAAGGTGTGTGTATGGGGGGAGGATGGACACTCCTGAACTCAATAAGCATCCCACTGACCATTCTGGGGTCCTTAAGCTATTTTAAATGTTGAAAGCATCTTCAACTCAGTTATTTAAGCATATCCTCTCCTAGGTCATAGGAAACCAGCATAGTTCTGGAGAACTTTATTGTGGTATAGTATCCATCAAGTCTTTTGTTAGCAGTTGTCAGAATATCAACAAAGTAGGCTTCATCATTCTGCTTTAAGGGGTCTAAAAAGTATAAAACAATTATTTTTTTTATTAAAATAATAACAAATTATTATTTTAATTATTTTTGACAATTATCTCCTAGTGAGGGCTCCCTGTCTTAAGAGCATTAGATCCTCAAGGATGTTGCAAAATTAAATACTTTGAAATTCTTTCTGCCTTAGTCACAGAGGTGCGGAGTATAAATTTAATAGTTCAAAACAAGATGTTAATTCAATATAAATCACCACAAGATCACCAGTTTGCAATATTTTGCAACCTGAGTTCTAAAACCTGTGTCAATAGCAGAGAATGAAAGAGGAGGGTGAGATAAAGATTGCTTCAGTATTTTGCAAATAAAAGGAAATGAGTTTAAAGTGAACTCAGCACAAATGGCTGATCACATACCTTACTATACAACTCCAAATATAAGTTCTAAAGACTTATGTAAAGGTCAACATTTCCTTGTATCCTGCAAAAGACACATTCATGTGGCAGCAGGTTTTCCTGTCATGTACATCAGAATTACACAAATATGTAATGTGTCTTTATTTGTCTGGCATATTGAGATAACATGCTATGTTTACAGCTTCGTTGAAACCAAAGGGGAACTGAGAGGCATGTCTTATTCCTGAGGGTAAAATGTAATTTTCTAATAAATAAGGAGTGAGGGTGGACAAAAATGTAAATCCCTCAGACATTCTGAATTCCATCATGACTTTGATATATAATTGTTTAATAATTTCCTGAGGGAAAAATGTCACCTTGTGTTTAGTGAAGAGCAGTCTGGAAGATTTGGTGTATGAAATGTTGTATAAAATACTTATAGGAATGCATTGTTTTGGGGGAGAGAATTATAAGTGCATTTTGTGAGGTAGCCTCTCTCTCAGATCCCTTTTGTTTCAGGAATAATGCAGCCTTCACAATTCAACATTACTGCACTGTAGGTTTTTGAGCTGTGAAATCTGCATAACAGTAGGGAAAAATACCAAGGGAAACTGTTAGAATACATTTAAGCAGTGCTATGTATGTGTTGCTACAGCACAGCTGAAATAGAACAGGCCCAGATCTTCCTCAAAGAGGCACTCTTGTTCCTTGGTGCCTCCACAGAAGTCAGAGTAAAATTATTTAATATTCATACTGATAAAAATGAAAGATGTGTAAGAGTATTCATACTACTTGTCTTTCTTTTTCATTCTGATTGTTTTCAAAATGAGCCATGAAGTTAAAAGTGTATCACATGTAGAAAGTGTCACAAAAGAAAGTGGGCTGTTAATCTTGTTCCATATGGTATAATAATCAATGTCAAAGTGAGATGGACAGCTCTGCCTGCTAGTGTTGTGAATTCAGGTGTAGCAAATGTGTATCAACAATAATATGGATATTTTGCACTGGAAATTCCACATAATTATAATGTGCATATTTGTTGGTATATTGAGGGCTTATTGTGCTGGGAAGTCAGCCTTTGGTGCATCTAATGTTTCAGATTGGATCATCAGTGGTGGACAAGTAAAAAGGAGTACCCATGAGACTACCTCTAAATATCAAAATGAGTACTTTTAAAATGTGCAATGCTCATCCTGTCAGAAACTGCAGTGGAAGAGCAAAACCTTCACATTTTACTCATTCCAAGACTAGAAGGCTTGGGTATGCAATTACAGGAGAGGGGAAGAATGGGAAATACATGCAGATGTACCCAGAAGGTATTGGGGTTTCTTGGGAGATTAGATACTGTACTAAACTTTTTAGAACTTTTTAAACTTTTTAGAAGAGAAGCTTAAAAAGGAAGAAACATTTAAATGAAAGCTAATAAACATTAGCTAATAGGAGAGTTATTTCCTCTGAAATGAATTGGTAGAAAGTGTTAAATTGAAAAGGTTAGAGAAGAGCTAATGTTTCCACATGGAATATTTTGGGACTTCAACAGCAAAGGTGAAATATAACACTATGCTTTCAGTGAACTCCACATCAAGGTATTTGGATTTACTGAGTCAAGCAGAAACCACATTACAGTATTATGGTGACACAGTGTCTCTGTGGCTTCTGGGAAACCTGTTTTCTGGACTTCATGTCATACTCTCTTCTTTCCCCTGATGGTACATGATGGGAAGTGTAGTTAATGTTCTATAAGAACATAAAAATGGAGGATTTTATGTTGAAACTTTGCTTTTGCAATGCTTACCATATTTTCTTTCATGACGGTGTCTTATTGTTATTGGCAAGGCAAAACTGTAAACTATTTAAAATTTTATTAATATCCATATTGTACTTAAATTTTATCACCAGAATTTCCAAAATCACAATTATAAATTTCAGTTAAGGCAAATCATGAATATATGGCCAAGAACCCTCTGAAAGCACTTTGTACTATCAAAACAAGCCTCTGACAGCCTTAGATTACATGTTTCCATAGCAGATCTGGCATGGGTAGTGATAATGAAGCATACCATGACTGCTCTTTGATGTCCTTCTGGAAGGTCACAGCAGCAAAAGGCAACCCAAGCTTATTTCTTACCTCTCTGCAGACACATCAGTTTCTGAGGGAGGTATTGCAGACCTCCTTTTGTGAAGCAGCATTAGGAAGACTCTTATGTGCTCCACACTTGCCAGTAAAGAGTTACAGAAGTGGCAACTTCTAACTCTTTAGGTGCAACCTATCAATATTAATGAATTCATCCAATTCCACAAGGGATATTTGAAGTGTCCTGGGAACCACAGCACAGGAGGTAGGCTGTATCAGCAGTACCAGATTGGGGCAAAAGGGTAGGTTGTGCTGTATAATAAAATATTATGGAAAAAACTCCTCCTGAAGTTGAGTGTTAGCTCATGGGCACTTGCCAGCTTTGATCATTCTCTGTTTGTACCTATTTACAAGGGAAATTCTAAGATATTTAAACAAGGAAAAATATCTTTGAAACATCATTGAGACTTATGAAATGCTCTGTGGGAAAATCACAGGTTCATCAAGTACAATTTTTAATATACAACTTGGGTGAAATGTGCTAAACCAGGCCTCCCTGAATGACAGGAAGAGAAACACTGAATACCCAGCCACTGCCCAAGACAGGGTTCAGTGAAAAACAGCATGTGTCCGTGTAATTAAATTACTGCAGTAGTTCTTGTGTAGAAGGGGCCATAAGGACACTTTGGAGATTTCTTCAGTGTGCAGCTTTGCAACTTGCACATTTTTCATACAGATTTTTTTTTTCAGTCATCTTGAATTTCAGCACAGTAGCAGAGAAAGAAAATGAGCAAATGCTGCTCCTGACAAGATTGTCCATCTGGCATAGTTTTTCTACATAATAGTGTTAGGAAATGTCAGCTGTCACTTGCAAGTGAACGTGTGCAGGTTCGGCTGCCTAAATTTATCAAAGAGGGTGACAGACCTAGAGAAATTCATCCAAGACTTCATTTCCAACAGCTGCCAGAGCTTAGGATGCAGCATCTACCCTCTGTGTGACTCATTCACCATCCAAAATGTAGTTAGGCAGCTGCTAAATTTCAGCCAGACCTACTGCTGTGGTACAGTCCTCCCTAGGCACTTGGACAATTCCCCTTTGCACTTATGGGGCCGCTTCTGTGTGGCAAGGCATGCACCACAGATATATGTGGTGTATTTTGGCCTGGTGTGTGCAGAAAGGCAGCCTCAGAACAAACAACTGCACGTCCTGTGCCAAATCCTTGTTTTTCTTTGCATTTGTGCAGGTGACTCAAGGTTGGGTAATGGAAAAACTCTTTGGCCTCATTCATACCATGGCATCATTTAGTTTACCTGTACAGTTGGCGAGGCTGCTGCTGGTGGTGGGCAGGGTGAGCTATCACTTTGGGAGGAGATGCTAGTTCACAGTTAAAGATGCAGCACGTTCTGGCCTGCAGTCTAGCACAGAGTGTTGGAATTGTATTTCATAGTTTATTAAATAGGAAAAAATGGACCAAAACCAGTCAGTTCTCAGAGGACTCCAAATCTACTTAAATGCAATACATTCATGCATAGTATTAAGTCTGGCACATCACCTTAATTACCAGAAAACCAAGACCAAGGTCTGAAGAAGCTAAGCAGATAAATGTGAAGAAAAAGAACACCTCAGGATGTATTATGTTACAGCTTCAAATTAAAAAGTACCACCCTTTGCATGTATTAATATTTGTCCCTATTCTGAGAAATAGCTTCCTTACTGAGTCTGCAGATAAAATCTAATAGTAAATTTGACAGTGTGATAATTCCTGTATTCCATGGCATCGGTAAGAATTTATTTTCAGTATTCAACAGAATCTTTACCTCTGAAGGCCATCATATCATCATTGAAGGCACTTATTGTACTACATCATGTTTTGCTTAAAGGATCTAATAAAGCAAGATGAATTAATGCAAAAAGCATCATCATATCACTAAAATATTTAGACAAAAGACCCGCAAGGAATTCCCACAGGAAGAATTCCTGCTGTACAGGTTCAATGGAAGTAGCCAGCATTTTTTTTTTTTCAACTGGGCTTTTAATTGCAGGTAGTCTCTTTCAGGTGAGGTTAAGATTAAGCAACAATTGGAAACTCCTGGGAAAAACACAGTGCTAATTGAATAAATTGATGTTTGTCTATTTCAGCCAGAGCAGTCTGCAAAACTGAATCTACCACAGAAATGAGGGATGGCACTACTGCAGCACAGGAACTCTGCAAATCTGTTATTTTTCTAAGATGTAACTGCTTTTTCTTTAAAAAGTAAAGAGATAGTTGTATATCCCAAAGTTATGCAAAAGCCTACAACAAGGGGGGATTTCCAGTTCTAGCATCTAGTGGAATACTAAATATTAAACAAGAAATCTCAAAGAATCCCTGAAAGGAATTTGGGAATGTTAAGTAGTCAGCTACTGAATAAAAATATGAAAACTGAATAGACAAGCCAGCACTTAGAAGTATCTACGGTGTCAGAGAGTATTGCTAGTTTGGCTGATGTCTGTTGTTTCATTTAGAGCAGCTTAGTAGCTTTCCCTCAGAACAATTTTTGGAAGCGACCCAAATTTTCTTAGTGAAATTTTGTTTGCCATTTGGAAACAACAGTAACAAATTCCACTTTCTAAATGGAAAGCATCTTCTCCTTCTCAATGGCCATGCACTTCCTACTAAAGATAGTAAAACCAGTAAAATATTATCATTATTATTATTATTATCATTATTATTATTATTATTATTATTACTAAAAGCTACTAGAATTGGCAAAAACTTTCCAATTGTGTTGTGCACAAACCCCCAGAGTTTAATTTCAGGGTAGAGCCATGCTTTTTAAATGTGTAGACTTCTGATGGGATGAATTTCCATTTTCCCAGGAGCTCTAGACAGAACAAAGAGTTGCCAACCTTTCAGAATATCAAAGCAATTCACACATTGGTTCTCAACCTGTAGATTTCATGTACACTACCACCTCTAAACTGCTGCTGGTATTTCTGTGGTGCTGTAGCACACATTACAGGATGCTGAGAATTATCTTGCCATTTAAACAAGTGAGAAAGCCAAAGATTTCAAAGCCTGTTACAAGATTATTTTTAAAGCTGAGTGGTACTGCAAGTACCTTTGAAAAAAACATCTTGCTTTTTCAAAGAAGATTTTTAATGTGGAAAAAGTGATCAAATTATTTGTTTTCAGGCTTTTTTTTATTATTATTTATTATTATTATTATTATTATTTTTTTTAGGGAAAAAGGGTGCATTGATTCAAATGTAGTTATCTCAAATGTTTAGCAACCAGGAGGTTGACTTTGGGTTTATTTCTGTTCACATTCAGTTTGGTACAAGTCAAAAATACTTTCACAAAAATCAAATAGAAACTAGCACAGACCACCAGCAGGATATCTGTGAGGTGGCAGAAGCTACAGCACAATTCTTGTCAGACTAACAAACTACTACTTGCAAACCAAAGGATATGTAGGATTGCATATACAATGAAGATGGGACAGAGAAAATCAGCAAGAATGACCAGATGTTTGGATGAAAGAGTTAAGAACTGAAAATATTAGACTGGAAAGGAGTTAGTGGACACATGTGATGCAATTCACTTTAGCTCATGCTAGGCATTTGCTTTGTTGACAGCCACACCTAAACACCTTCTCTATAATAAATGAATAGAAATAAGCATTCTTGGGACACTTTTTTTTTTTTTTCCTGTTGTAGATAAATCTCAGACTCAAAAGAATAATTACCTACAAATGCATCCGCTGCTACAACCCTTTTATAGTAGATGCATAAAGTGAGATGAGATATACTCTGCCCTGTGTATTCATATCGGAATAAAGTTGTTTTATAAAAGAAACAAAAACCACCTTTTTCAAAAACTACAGAAAGTACCAGGCTACTTATCAGTGTAGCAGTTTATTAAGACAGTTTACTGAGCCTGCCAGGATTACCTGTAGGATATTTTCTTAACTTTGCCATAAAAGTTTTCCTCAAATTATTTGTGCCAGCAAATCTGAGCACTCTCTCATGTAGATCACCAAGCTGACATACTCAGACTTCTTAACTAAAGTGATGTACTTCAGGTGCTGCAAGCAAGGTAGCCAGGGTAAGGGACATCACAGGGGAAGATGAGCATAAATAGCCATTAAGGTATTATTCTTTTGATCTGAGCCCCATGTGGTCCCAACTAGATAAAGATACCAAGAAAAATGTACTTGAAGGAAAAGCAAAGGATACAAATAGCCTTTAGAATATGTGCTCCTCATGCCAGTGTTTATACGTGAGCTAGCATCTGTTTTCATCTAATTCAGTTGAACATAAAGCCCTTAGGGTATAAGCATCCAGATGAATTAAAAAGTATGACTTTTCTGATGTTTGACACAAAGAGAGGCATGAATCTAAGACTGCTTTATAGGCTTTTATTTTCTATTTAACATTTCGGGAATTGTCTCTGTTCAGTATCCTTCATCCTGCTCTTTCTTTCTTCTATGCATTTCTCTTAATCTACTTTGAGAAAGGAAAATGTTGCAAAAAGATACTTGCAACAGATAACACCAAAGAACAACCTTACCTTTCATGAGATTTCATACACTGTCTTTGCTCAGATGACAAAATCTGAATAACCACTAATTTTTAAGAGCCCTAATGAGAGACTTTCTATTGAGCTCATCCCATGAAGAGAGGGCTAGAGACAAAAATAAATTAAAATAAGAATGGAGTGAAAATCAAAGAAGACAAGATATGATTTAAAATAGCAAAATAATTTAAAATCATACCCTAATTTATTCTGAATTGCTTTTGCCTCATAAATTCCTTATTTATTTATTTGTTTGTTTGTTTGTTTGTTTATTCATTTATTTTGCCTGTGCTACTTTACATTTTTTGTGGCCTCCTGCATGTTTGTTCAAAGTTCTGCAAAACATAATGTCGTGGGATGGAGATCCAAGCAGCTTCTTGAATTCATTTCTTTAATAAAGCTACCCAAAGCTCCAGCCTCATGTAGTTCCCTCTTAGCTAGGGTTGTGTAGCTGACATGAGATCCTGAATGATGACTGATGCATGTTTGTGCCAAACTTCAGAATTTGCCTCAGCTGGGTTCATGGCTTTGTTTATCGCTGCTCAAAAGCAGATCAATATGCAGCTTACAGCTGTTGTATAAAAAGACATGCACTATGACCTCCTCTCTCTTTCCTGGCTGCAGGTTTTTATAACCCTCATAAAAATGACTTTAAAGCAATCTCTTTTCCAATCAACATTTGCTACATTCTCAAGAGTATATGGTCCTGCTGGAGTGCATAATTTACAGTTTCACAAGTCCCATATGCCGTTCTACAAAGGAAAGACAGTTTTATCTCTTTCTCTTTTCCCTGTCTCCCCTGAGAGACCAAAAAAAAAATAATAATTCAGGCTCTCACCTCATGGAAGGTCATATCTACAGACTGTCTTCTACAATGATTGATTGTTGAAAATAGGCAAAAAATGGTGCTGGTACGAAGAAAGCATGACTGTTTTCCTGTATTAATGACTTTTTTTTTTTTTTTTCATCTCTTTTCACTTTTCTACAGTGTGAGAATCATTCTTCTTGGTATATTTATTGGAGTTGCAAATTTTGGTGCTGCATTTGCAACCTAAATAAGTAGTCTTGTAGGAAGATACCTGATATTCTATACATAAACTGTTAACTGAGAGAATAAACACAATTTCATGTGCATTTATTCATCTGAGAGATAAGAGAAAGACATGGTACAGAAAGGTGTTTTTTTTGAGGGGAGAGGGGAGGTGGAGAGGGAATAGCTGACAATCAAAATGGGACTTGCTGTGAATTTCAGGCACCATGTCCCTGCTGTCAGTATTTGTACAGACCCCACTCTCTCAAGAGCTACTGCATACCATACACTTCAGTGCAAAGCAATGGACTTTGTAATAACACTGAGACCCTAGGTCTGCTATTCAGGATGGCAATTTTCCAGCTTACATCACTAACAAGGCAAATTGGAAACAGACAGATTTATTTATGTGGGTTAGTAAAGACTTCTTATAGCTTTCCCACAGGAACAGCTTTCGAGATAGCTGCCAAATGAAAATTGAATGCCATGATACCATGTTTATTTATGCATCTGTTATCACTGCTCTTATTTACATGATCCTGGTAAGTTTTTGTGTGTTATATGGTTCAGACACATTTTTATTGCACGTTTGAAGCATTAAGTTCATATTGGTGTAGCTAAGTGGTAAAAAAGCCTTCTGTTCAGCCTTTTTGAACAGAATATGTGTGTTCACACGTTTCCCTCAGGTGATGATAGTTCACACAACTTCAGAAGCTCTGGGTGCTCTTCTATTCCCATTTCAGAGAACATTTCCATGAAATCCCATTCTGAGACCCACTCATATCTGCAACCATATTTCAGCTCCAAATGGTGGCAAGACAGTAAATGAGAGTGAGATATCAATGCTAACATGTCAATACCTGCAAATCTTTTATAGTGAAAATTTTAAAACCCTTTGAAAGGTATTATGTCATAAAAACAGAGCAGAAACAAATCTAGGAAGGGAAATAATGCCAGCTGAGAGACTTATTAGCTCAGATACTGCAATATATGAATGCACCTATGGTTAGGTTATAGCAGTTCATGTGTTTACTGACTCCACAGAGCACTAAGACTTCATATGCATGACTTCATTCCCCTGAAGGGATGGATATCCCTTAAATATCCATAGGTTATATAGTCTAGCAAAACAGAGGCTGAGGATGGACATGACTGCTCTGCTAAAATACATCAACGTATTAGATATCATGAGAACAAATATTTATGTAAAAGTGGAAAGTGGGCACAAGTTCAAACACACAGATGCATAGTCATGAAGTGGGTTTCTCTCGGACCTTTTGAAAGGGGCAAGGCCATCCATTTGAAGATAAAGATATATCAGATTATACTAGATTTATTTATTTATTTATTTATTTTGTGGAAAGCAGGAAACAGACTTGACAGCCTCATAGATCCCTGCCATACTGACATTTTTAGATGGTTCTAGTGCTGCTAATTAATTTTCTCCGTCTCTCCAGGATTACTTTTTTTATCTTGTGCTCTAAATTATTACTTATGGTTTCATGAGAAAATATGACTCAATTAAGGGAGGTTTATTTTAGACAAATAAAATTAACCCCAGTATTGCAGTGGTTAAAAACGAAAAAAAAACATTTTGGCTGCTATATATAAGACAGTGAAAAAAAAAAAGAAGTCTACAGGCTGTCATAGAATCATAGAATCATAGAATATCCTGAGTTTGAAGGGACCCATACGGATCATTGAATCCAACTCCTGGCTCCACACAGGTCTACCCAAAAATTCAGACCATATGACTAAGAACACAGTCTCAATGCTTCTTAAACTCCAACAGGCTTGGTGCCGTGACTATGTCCCTGGAGAGCCTGGTCCAGTGTGTGATAACCCTCTCGGTGAAGAACCTCTTCCTGATAGGGCAGACAGTTTGTCTCAGTGACAGTATGCTGTTGAACATGTGATATCACCAAGAGAGTGGGAACTGGCATGGATGCAGGAGGTCAGTGTACCTCTGCATGGCACTTAAAGAAAAGGCACTTGAAAGACACAACATTTCATGGGAAAGGAATCTGAGATTCTCAACAGGTTTGCAGATGACACCAAGCTGAGCTGTGCAGTCAATACAACAGAAGGAAGAGATGTCATCCAAAGGGGACCTGGACAAGCTAGAAAAGTGCGCCCATGGGATCCTAATGAGGTTGAACAAATCCAAGTTGAAGAGGCCATACCTGGGTCAGAGCAGCCCCTGACATGAGGACAGACTGGGAGAAGAACTCAGTGAGAGCAGCTCTGCAGAGAAAGGCTAGACATGGACCAGCAGTGCACATTTGCAGCCCAGAAAGTCAACTGCATCCTGGGCTGCATCAACAGAGGGGTGGCCAGCAAGGCAAGGGAGGTGATTGTCCTCTACAAGTGAAGTCCTCATGAGGGCTCACTTGGAGTACTGTGTCCAGGTCTGGAGAGCCCCCAGCACAAGAAGGATGTGGGGCTGTTAGAAAAGGTCCAGAAGAGGGCCATGAAGATGATCGAGGGACTGGAGCACCTCTCCTGTGAAGTATGTCTGCAAGGGCTGGGGACATTCAACCTGGAGAAAAGAAGGCTCTGGGGAGACCTCATTACAGCTTTTTACTACTTAGAGGGGCCTCATAAAAAAGGTGTATAGAAACTATTTGTTTCAGCACACAACAAAACAAAGGACAATGGTTTTAAACTTAAAGAGGGTAGATTTAGGTTAGAAATTAGGAGGAAATTCTTCACTCAGAGGATGGTGAGGCAGTGAAACAGGTTGCCCAGAGAAGCTGTGGATGCCACACCCATGAAGGTGTTCTGGACCAGGCTGCATGAGGCCTTGGGCAACCTAATCTATTGTGTGGCATCCCTGCCAATGGCAAGGGGTTGGAAGTAGATGATCTTTAAGGTCCCTTCCAACTCAAGCCATTCTATGATTCTGTGATTCTTTATTATTATTATTATTATTATTATTATTATTATTATTATTATTATTATTTTATTGTATACAACACTCCAATCAATGTAAAAAAAAACAAAGTTGTCCTCAGGAAAGAATTTAGGAATCCAGGGGTGAATCCAACAGAAATGAAGAGTGCTCCAGCTGGGTTTGTTCAGGTGAGACCCACAATCTTGGACCAATGCAAGCAAAATTTGCTTTCTTTGCTGTGGTCTCCAGTACAGTGAGGAGTTAACAGGACTAACTAGCTCAGTGATGTTCATATGGTTATGACACCAGTGCTGTTATGAGAACCATCACAGGTATCTGCACTACTCTTCACTGCACTGTGTAAAGTGACTTCTAGCATCTGAATCACCAGCAGGTGTGGGCCACTCACTGCTTAGATTCGCATGGTTTGGACAGATGCAGAAGCAGAGCCACAGACAAGTAGAAAGAGTTCCCATCAAACATATCTAAGGTCCTGTTTGGAAATATTCTGACACTGGTGGATATGGAGCAAGGGTCTCTGATTCATGCAATTTGATATTACAGCCAAAGTCCTGCCAAGCCTTTCTTTGGATTAACATCTCGTTTTTTAAAGCATACTCAGCTTCTTCTAGCTCAATGGACATAGCACTAACTCCAACAGAGGCTTGGATTTGTAAGGTGCTTTTGGAGAAGAACATCAATTGTTATAAGTGACATGAGCTCACCATGCTCTGTTGGGCTGCATCACCTTTAATTAGCAGCTGGAGTCATGCACAATCATCAAGAGTACATCTGACTAATTTATAGAAAATTCCTCTTAATAGAAATGTAAGACTGAAGCATATAATTAGGTTTAGTGCCCATTTTAGCTGTACTGCAAATGAAAGTACTGGGAGAAAAGCTATATGCGGAGAGACAGCAAAAGAAAATGTAACCTCCTGCTGATCAGATGGGATTTAGCAATCTCTGGCAGTTTTTTACCAGCTTTTATTTCTCAGCCACTAAACTGGAGCAGTACTCTCACTTATTATAGGGAATAGCATATGTCATTCTGATGGTCCTCTCTCTTCACAAGATCAACAGAAAGAAAGTATTATTCCTCACAGTAATTGGAAGTCTTGGAAACCTTGTCATTGATGGATAATCAAAGCTGCTAATGCAGATAACAGAACTTTCAGGTAGAATTTTAACACTTATTTTTTGATAGCCCAATATAATCAGGTGTGAAGTAATGGAGAAATAAGCTCAAGCAGTTCTTAACACATATAACACACTATACTATTTTCACACAGATAAAAAGATGCTTTACCTTCTGCTGTAGTGGTGAAAACATTCTAGATCTAGTAGGCTGCTAATGATGATTGTACAGTGAGAATTTAAAATTTCAGATTGAATCTATCCAGCTCCATGAACTCTTAAAACAGCCGCTTTTCTCCAGTAGTTCTGTACCTGTATACATAGGGATATATAAAATAGAAACATTCATGACAAAAAATATTGATTGAAACATACATTATAAAGCCTTGGGAATAAGAAAAAACATCAATCTGAGAAAACTGCATCAATCAGATGAAAGAAAGTCAGGGTCTTAAGTAAACACTTGAGTGATATGCTAACTAAGCAATTTAATTCGTTCTTTTCTTTTTGGCCTGGATGCCTTGGTGTCAGGCTTGGAATTGAATGGAAAAATACCAAATATTTTGGATAAATGATGATGATGATGATGATTATTATTATTATTTGGACAGGATGGAGTCAGGTTAAAAAAAAAAAAAAAAGAAGAAGAAGAAACATTTTGAAGAAGAAACATTCTGTAACCTCTAGAAAGAATAATGTGTCTTCAAATCAACTTTCTAGAATGATCAGGATTCCCAGCTTTGCTTTCTTCATGGCTAGAGATCTAACAAACCTAATTTACAGTTTGTATTTATTTATTTTTTTATTTTTATTTTTTATTTTATTCCCAATAGAGGCTGTGGCTGGCAAAATAAGACAGGCTGTATATGCTCATTGGCCATAAACTGATTGCTGGACAATGTTTTCTGTGTTGAGAATTAGTTTCAAATGGATTAACTCACTCTGTGTGCCAAGACCTTATTTTGTGAGATTATGATTTCAGTGTAGCTAACAACCACAGCCACAGACACTTTACTTTGACAGTTAAAAATAAACAAATTAAAAGCAATGGATAGCTTAGAAAACTGCCTAACATCTGTTTGTTTGAGTTTGATTAATTAGCCCTTTCACAAATCATAAGTGTGTTCATATTCCCCAGCATCCCCTCAGCAGCCCACAGCTTGACTGCTCAAGCTCACACTGACTAAGTCCTGCACACTAGTGATGTTATTCCCCATTGCCTCAGAGATGAGTGGGTGTGCAGTAAGGCCCAAGAGGAGAGAAGACCAGAGGATTATCTCATCTTGGCTGCATCACAGGGTAAGGGATGTGGGCTTCCAGCTCCTCCTCATTTCACCAGCCCCATGGGGCAATGGGTTGCTCACACCATCGGTCCCATCTGACTTGATGACACCTCTTTTTTGCTAGAGACAACGTCACCAGCTTTAGCTGGTCACTTTTTCCTCAGCTATGGTATTAAAAGATTCTGAAACCAGGTAGGGTGCTGGTGACAGTCTTTTACCCACAGCCCCCGTGAGGGCTTTGCAGCAATGGTGATGGATAACCTATGGCTCCCAGGTGCCTTCAAGTTTTCATCTGAGAGGCATTGCAGCAAGTGAGCACACACGCTCACATGTGCTGAGAGCAGGCTCTGGTGCGTTGATCCAATGACAATGAGTGCAGGCATCTACCAGGAGTCGAAGAAGAAGTATTCAGTGCACATCACCCAGACTGCATTTTAAAATTAAAATTGCAGCCCTTCTAATTAGGTTGATAGGGCTTAAAATGTCAGTAGGTACCCAGGAGGCTTTTTGAGACTGAAGACAAACACAAAATAGATTTAAGAAGAGTGTTTTCAGTCCCTTCATCTGAATTAGATGAGTGACTGGGAAAGGTTTTAAGACAAAGTGTCAATGATGTTACCATTATTGTGTAGGTCAGTGCAACTGCACACTAGTACCCTTAAATCCAGATACACTTAATCAAGCGCATATATTCCAGGCACTGATTTATTATTATTATTATTATTATTATTATTATTATTATTATTATTATTATTATTATTATTATTATTATTATTTATCTACAAGAGGTTGCAAGGTATCATTTGACTGGAAATTAATAGTAAACAATTTTGGAAATCCATTGTTGTTCAGAAACTTGGGGAAAAAAACATACCTAAGAAGAACGCATATTGGTTTTTGAAAATTAAGATACAAATAACAGTGCTTTTAATGGTGTCAGCTGTTATCTCTCCCTCTCTCTCTCTCTCTCTCTCTCTCTCTTTCTCTTTCCTTCTTTCTCTTTAAGGTTTTGAGAGCTTCCTTTATAATATGACCTAGAAGCAAAGACAATTATGTGCATAATATTTCAGATTTCAGTACCGCACCATGAGTTACTTCAGGCTAGGTTTCTGAATGTATTTTGCACCTACAGATGCAGAGGTGCTTTGAGGGATTTACAAAAGTGTCTGCAGATAACCAAAAAAGATGGGTGCCAAAAAGCCACCTGTTAAGAAACCAGATTTGCTTCACTTTCCACACACTGAAATAATTCTGATCTGCATCTCACAGGACTGGAAAGTTCTATCAAGTTAAAAGTATTAAACAAACAAACAAAAAATCTTTATAGGTTTCACTGCAGAGAAAGCACTTACGCAGCTGTCAAAATTTCCCACTTTTAAATGTCCAAATTTAACAAACTGTGTTTCAGGTCTCAACAGCTGGGAGTTGGTAGAAAACAGAAAGATATGTACAAAATAAATCTGACCACACTGAAAGAAACCCCACCGTGTTCCCAATCTCCCCAAACAATAGTTAAACAGTTTTAGTAAGATTGTGGAAAAAATATGTTCCCAGGATTGTAATTATTCTTACTCTCATCATATAAACACGTTTTGGAATTGCACATATTTGGCATGGATTATAATGAAATCCTGACTACTTAATTTGAAGCAGCATTTTTTTTTGCTTCATCTCAAGTTGCAGCCTGTAAACAGCCACAAGGCTCACACTTCCATGCTGAGTAAAATGCTGCCATCTTTTGGTTGTACTCAACAGAAACAAGTACAGAAGACCTACAAAATGCTATCTTCACAAAGATAAGCAGCAGTTGCTAACTCTTTGGTAGTTTCTCCTAAGATCTGTAGTCATAGGCTCTAACCCTGTTATCCTTGTCCTCAGTCTTTTGGACTGTCACTCCAAAGGTACTGCACAAATGCTGCCCAAAAAGAGACCCTAACCCTAACCCTGTCCCCAAAGGAAACAATAAAACAAACAAGCAAAACCCACAAACAAATAATAACAGCAAGAGCTAAAAAGGGACAGATAGATGAGGAAGCACAGTGACCCTGTGAAGCAAGCATAGTGAGATAACAGGCAGTGATTTCAGTACACCTGCAGAGTTGAGGGAAGGTTTCTAGACATCAAAGGGGTTTGCTCAGTTCTAAAAATAAGCCATACATATCTTGCTTTCTCATGTTTGTTATTAAAAAAAAAAAAAAGGCACACAATAAACAAGTAGTGGAAGAAGCGTAGATCATTGTGATAGGGACCATTCTGAGAAAGGCATATCTTGAAATTCTCAACCAACCAGTGTTGGAAAATAGTTTTTCAGGTCATTATTGGTTTCCTTTACAGGTAAAGCAAGGCTAGCACAGGCATGGGCCTTTCTCTGGAAATAGATTTTCCTGAACAGGGATTATTTTCCCCTCCTGAAGACATCAGGAATACCAAGCAAGGAGACCTCTAAAGAGAGGTCTCTGCTCAGACAATTCCTGGGTGTAGTCACTCATGTGCACCTTGTAGAGTAAGTGATTTGTGGTTTAACACCTTTCTTGTTTCAGAAAATTACCTTCTGCTACTTTAATTTAAGTGATATGAAATCACTTAAATTAAATCACGCCTTTGAAAGGAGACTCCATCTAATGACAGAAAACACTGACATATATATACATAAGCAGAAATACTTGGGTGTTTTTCCTCTCCATTCATTTTAGAAATCAACATTTTTGCCTTTTTTATTAAGTATGGCCCTGGGTCCTTTCCCTTTCTGAATGTACCCAAATAACACCTCTCACTAGCAGAGATTTGCAGCATGTTAGAGCAAAAATATTGTTGTGTTTGAGAAACAGCAATCCTTAAATCCACCTGGAGATCAAGCACTGACCTTTAAATAGTTGCCATTCTTTTACAGACTAATGAATAGAAAACAAACAAACAAAAAAAAAAAAAAAAAAAAAAAAACCAACACCTGTTCTCTTGCTAAAATGTAATTGCTGACTGTATGCTCAGTGGTAGTTAATGTCTGCCCAGCACATAAATATTTCTCAGCTTTTCTTTTACATTGTACTACTGTCCAGGGACTTACTCTGTCAAACAAACAAACAAAAAAATAAAGCGCTGCCAGGATATTAATTATTAGTTTGAGGATTATTCCTTCAGACCAAAAACAAATTGTATTTGAGGCTGCTGTAGAATTCAGCTTGCTAATGGTATTAGTTAGCCTGGGTTGTGTCTACTGGGCATTTGAAAATTGATGCTGATTGGCCTCCTGTGAGCTTTTAAAGATGTTATATGATGGATTGGTATTTTTGAGACAAACTCAAAGCAACAGCCACCTATATACAGATATCAAATAAATGAACTGGTGACACAGGTACTATGTTTGTCTTTTTATCAAACTACTAATCTTAATTGTAAAAACTAAAGCTTAATTTCCCACCCCTGAATCCATAAGTCAGTCAGACTGTGCTTGCTCAGCTCATGGGAGTAGTTTTATCCAAGGAAAGACCTATTTCAGGGGGAGTTAGCTAGTTGTGTGCTTCCATGTTGCTGGTAGAAACCCAGATGAGAGAAGATGTTATTCCTTTGATTCCCAGGGTCTGATCCCTTTTGCACAGCACTAGAGTAACAGCAAAGAGGAGATGGTCTGAATTTTGGGATCCTAATTCTGAATCAGAACCCGAAGAGATCTCTTCCCTTTGACTCTCAAAATCCAAAGACAACAACATTTTAATGCTCTGCTGCACTGAATTTGCATCACTAGGAAGAATCACAGAACCAGTGGTGTTTTGCACAGAGGTAGTACCTCCTTCTTGCATAGTCCTCTGAGTCTTATTCACTTATAGAAATTAAGATATATTAATTTCCATCACATGGAGAGGAACTTGTTCCTGAGGACACATCTTGAAATATTGGAGAGATCCTGCCGCCCCATCTTCTGGCACATACCGGTTCAATGAAAGTATGCCCTGGCCTCCTGCCGATTCACTGGGGAGGGAAGTGTAGAAATCCTGTGCATTTGTAATTTTCAAATGTATCTCCCTAAAGCAAACTTCTGCATAATAAAACTAAATACCTGAGTGCGCTTGCACTACAGAATTAGAGCCTGCTCACACCAGTCATCACCCCAGCCTTCAGCCAGTGTTTACCACTTGGGTATTGATGCATCAGCCAACCAATTGTACTACAGATTTGCTGGCTGCTATTAAACTTAGGATGTGCACACAGCAGTCATTTGACTGAGATACCTGTTCTTGTTTTCCATAGGTGGTAATGCTAACTATAGAGCCTGACAAGCATTGGGCAAATCAGTTTTTGCAGCATTTGAATGCTGATCCCCTTATTCAATTACATTTTTGGCCAGGGTTGTCATAATGTCTTCATAGTGTTCTCTTGGGGATTTGTAATCACCAATGCCAAGAAAAAACAGCTGTCATCTTGCTAAAAAATCTACTTAATTTTGTAAGAATCCCAGCTCTTGTATGACATGGCTGCTCTTGTTGGCAGCATGTAGTACATTTGCTGTAAAATCTTGTTCTATGGTTAGGTCTAAAAAAGGAAATAAAAAGCAAATATGTATTTTACAAGTGATTCCTAGTTAAAATGTGCTTCTGAATAGGTAACTCTCTGTAATCCCTATAATACTCGAAACTTTAGTATTCACAATTTTGTTTTCTGCCGTGTAAGCTCAACTCATAGCTTAGATAAGTCTGAATGGCAGATGTGAAGTGTACAGGCAAATATTGATGGGCATTTTGTGTCAAAGGCTCATTTGATGGATACATACATTGTTCATGGAGAATGTTAGTGAAAGCTATGTGTAGTATTCGTAGGTATAAAATAAAATTGTGGGAACCTATAGATTCCAAATTTTGAGTTTAAGACATGAAAGTTCTCTAAATTTCTGAGAAGGAAAAAAAAAAAAAAAAAGCGTACTCAGCATTGAATTTTAATTATATTAAAATTGAGACATTATCAAGACATTATCAGTTCCACTGATCATCATGTCTTCACAGACCGTCTACACAGACATTGTCTACTGGAGGTTCAAAGACTAGTAATTTAGAAGTACAGGAAATGTTACTTTTCCTGAATGGTGAAAAATATCACGGAACTGGTATTTTTGTGGGACATCATATGATATATTTTTCCGATAGAAATATTCTGAGAATGAAACAATCTTCCTCCTTCATGTTCAAAGAAAATTTTCAGTAGATATACTTTTAATTAAACTTAATTGAAAGCTTAGCCTGAAAATCAAATCCACATTTTATTCCCACTCCATCATGATAGACTTTGAAAAAATTTTACCTGAAGAAATGTTGCACAGAAGCACAAAACAAGTGAAAATTAGGTACAGACACAAGGGAAAAACAGTGGAGCAACAACACAGAGACATATGAGAGAAGCATTATCTATCTTACAGCTATATTTTTTACAAACACAGAATGCTTCCAAGTAGGACACAACATATTTTCTAATAAAGGAGCATTCTTCTGAAGGGATTTGTGAGCAAAAGAGAAAAAAGGTCTCCTTTTTCATCAATGATTGACTGGAGTGATAAGTACATGGGTTGGAAACAATCAAAAAAATGACAACAGTGGAGTTGGAAGTACTTTTTAAAAATTAAAATTAAAAATAATATAAATAAATAACATTAAAGATGAAAAATATGGCATGTAATGAAAAAGTTGTATCTCCACTCCAATTTCATTCCTGATCATGAAAATGACCCTTTATAGCACCGAAAACTCAGCAATGATAACAGCTAGTAAATTCTTAGGGATAGATGCCCAAACCTTTGTGCCCTTATTCCCACTTATTGTATAAGTACTACTCAGTGATGGTGTTGACATGTATCAGCCTATCTATCAGCTGATCATTGTTTGTCTGGTTGTCCAGTTCAGGGACATAGATGGGGTAATTTGGGACAAGCAGCTGATTTACAAGCTCGGTTTTCCTCTAAAACCAAGGTATAGAAGAAGGCCGAAGAGTCGTGGGCTCTCATGCTTGAGAGGAGTTTGGAGATGACAAAGGTATACTTTTGGACCTGTGAGCCTGGAAAGCCTTTGTGGCTCTGTAGCTTAGACAGACCCAGAGAGTACTATACATGTAAGGAAACCTAGAGAAATCTGTGTGGGCAGTGTGCTGCTGTAAGATGCACCTGACTGGTGTTGAGAAATAATGGAGCTAGATTTAAGAGCATTACCACAGGTACCCTTAGCAGAGAAACTGTGGTAGCAAATATTTCAGGTCATATACATGCTTTTGGGTCCAGATGGCTGATGACCAAGATAGTATCACCTACAAAAAGCTATTACACAGGACAACTAGAATGACAGGAACAGAAACAAGTGTTCACAGCTTTTTAAATTTCCCACTGTAGTTCCACATAACCTTCTAGCTTCTTCACACTACTAAACAAATTTTGACTCATGTCAATCTTTAAGATATACGATTCCATCCACTTTATTCTTTTCTTCACCCTAGTTCATTCCTGTTTAGTGCATTTTACTCTGATCTTGATGGCTTCTGAAGATGCTTCCTTCCTACTGCTGAAAACAGGTTGTTGGTTGAAGGAAAGCATAAGTCTCACCACTGGTATGAAATGTAACTGCTTTCAGAATTCACCTTTGATTCAAAAGAACAGTTAAATGATAGTTAAGAAAAGTTAAGTGCAGCACTTTGGCAAGAACACAATTAGATATATAAAACAGCTCAGTTCCCTACCTTTCTTCTGTGGCAGATCTGACATTTCTGTGCATTGGTAGCCTGGACCGATAAATTACTCAGTGCTTTCAATTAATATTCAGTTAAACAAACAAACAAACAAAAACTACTCTATCTATCTACCGAAAACAAATTACAAAGAAGCTCTGAGTGGCATCTAGTTGTCACAGCCACTGATGTGTGGCAAGATTTGTTAATGTAAGAGAAAAAAAAATAGCTCTTCATTCATCATCTCAAGAGTAGTACTCAGAATAAGAATCAGGAAACACTAATTTGTTCCCTTCTCATTGCCCAAGACAAAAATTTCCTTAAAAAAAAATCAGGTCAGAAAATTGTGCAAGGATTAAGAACTCTGGGTGTGTGCCTTACCCTTTTGCACACCACATCTTTGATAAGGTGAATGCCTGGAAAAATCATGCAACAGATTCTTCTGGAAGTAATATGAAGGCACACGCAGGACAAGGAGGTGATCCAAGACAGTCAGCACAGCTTCACCGAAGACAAGTCATGCCTGACCGATCTGGTAGCATTCTATGATGGAATGACTCCATCAGTTGACAAAAGACCAATGTTATCTACCTGGACTTCTGTAGGGCTTTGGAAACAGTCCAACATGACATTCTGATCTCCAAAATGGAGAGACATGGATTTAAAAGTTGGACCATTCGGTGTACAAGGAACTGACTTGTAGGCCAGACAGAGAGACATGGTCAATGGCTCTGTGTCCAGGTGGAGGCCAGTGACAAGTGGTGAACCTCAGGGGTCTGTCCTGGGATCAGTGCTGTTTAATATCTTCATCAATGATCTAGACAATAGGATTGAGTGCGCCCTCAGCAAGTTTGTAGATGACACCAAGATGAGTGGTGATGTCGATGCAACAGAAAGAAGACATGTCATCCAAAGGGACCCAGATAAGCTAGAAAACTGGGCCCATGTGTACCTAATGAGGATCAGTCCAAGTTCAAGAAGCTGCACCTGGGGCAGGGCAATCCCAGACATGATTAAAGGCTGGGAGAACTCATTGAGAGCAGCCCTGCAGTGAAAGACTTGAGAGTTTCTGGTGGACAAAAGGCTTGATATGAGCCAGCAGTGTGTGCTTGCAGCCCAGAAGGCCAACTGCATCCTGGGCTGCACCAACAGAGGGGTGGCCAGCAGGATGAGGGAGGGGATTGTCCCCCTCTGCTCTGCCCTTGTGAGACCCCACCTGGAGTGCTGCATCCAAGTCTGGGATCCTGAGCACAAGAAAGATAGTGATTTGTTAGAGAAGGTCCAGAGGACTTCCATGAAGATTATGAAGGGACTAGATCACCTCTCCTATGAAGAATGTCTGAGAGTGCTGGAGTTGTTTGGACTGAAGAAGAGAAGGTTCTGGTTCTCATTTCAGCTTTTCAGTTCTTAAAGTCTTATAAAAAAGATGGAGAGCAACTTTTTGCTTGCACACACAAAGACATGACAAGAAAAATAATTTTAAGTTAAAAGAGGGATGTTTAGATATTAGGAGGGAATTCTTCCCTCAGAGGGTGGTGTGGCACTGGAACAGCTTGTCCAGGGAAGATGTGGATGCCCCATCTCTGGAGGTGTTTAAGGCCAAGTTGGATGGGGCTTTGGGCAAACTGATCTAAAGGGTGGTATCCCTGCCTATTGTGAGAGAGTTGGAATTAAATGATCTTAAAAGTCCTTTCCAACCCAAGAATTTCTATGCTTCTACAATTCTATGAGGGATTCTTTATTCCCTGTTCTGTACAGACTTCTATATGACATGCAATCCTCTATGTATGACTGTACCTTATAATAAGATATGAAGTTTTACTACATATCCACACTTTTCATCTATTCTTCCTGGCAGTATGTGATGGAAAAGGGAACATGGTAAGGGACAGGGTGCATTTCATATTTTTTCTAATAAATATGTCTCACCTATCAGCTGGGCCAGTTGTGTTATATACTTTGTACTATACCTAATGAAGTAAATTTTGGACTAGGCCCTGGGCAACCTGATCTAGTGCATAGCATCCCTGCCCATGTCAGGGGGTTTGGAACTAGATGATCTTTATGGTCTTTTCCAACCCAAGCTGTTCTATGATTCTATGAAGACCTATGGAGGTGCAAGAAAGATTGATATCAAACTCTGATAAGTATATATGGTAAATGAGGAGAACTTTTGGGTGGTAGTATGGATCACTGAAGGAGCATTTGTAGTTGAGTCTGTTAGGGAGGCTGTTTAGGGACTGCTTTAATTACTGAGTGCACAGTGAAGAGATAACCTAAAGCTAAATATGGAAGAGTGAGCATCACAAATATTTCTTTTCCCTGTTGCTTGTATGCACACACAGGCAAACAACTACCTCCAAAAGGGCAACAGGAGCTGAGGGCTCAAATAACAGGGCCAACTAAAAGAACTGTCCCACTAAATGTTCATGCTGCTGTTGTGTTTTTCAAAGGACATGTAAGACAAGGTTTCCAGAGGGCACTAGTATTTTCATTAGACTAGATAATATTCTTGGAAAAACTAGACAAGGCTTATGCACACAAGCTCTTGCCTCAAATATAGATAACATCTTTTATTAGACCACTCTGTGGAATGTTCTTGTCCTTGTATCACTGTAACAGTCACTCAGTAGCTGACAAATTTCAGTACTGTTTGAAAAAATCCTTAAATTTTTCTGTAATATCAATTCTGATGGAGTCTCAAAGAGATTAAGTTGACTGCCCATAGGTATCTAGTGTCATATGAGATTCAATGGGATATTTGAAACATTTGACACAAGAACACCTTCTGAAGAGGCACATAACTCTAGACTGGTAGAAAAGTGTTGGATGATACTCAAGGACATCTCATACTCATCACATCCTTGATACAGACAGTATGTGACATATATATACATATCAAATACCTTTTAATACCTAATACCTGTATAAATATATACACATAAGATACCTCTGTGTAGGTAACTGAACCTATATTTTTTTTCTAGCTAAACTGGGTTTGACTCCCATATTCTGTGTTGGTTTACAAAACAATCTTTCTTCACACTTACAAGAAGGCCTTCCAAAATCTTCTGCCAGTGTTTTTATTATGATGTAATGTATTCTTATCTCTTGTTCCAAAACTGGAATGACTCTTTTTGTATCTAACCCTAAATTTTAGTAGTTGTTTTCAGAGTCTCATCATCATTGTATGCTTTGTGCAGAATAAGGAGATTATGAGCAATTTCAATCTTGGACTCACATCAGCTGTTCTCTCTCCAAACTCACAAACTGTGAAATCTGTGCCATCCAAAACATCTAAATATGGAAACGAGGCCAATGCATTTACCACTTGCTGCCATTTTTTATAAATAAACTAGTTGAGGGTTTCAAGCTACAGACTATGAGATATTGTGATAATCAGAGGATCCTTTGGTTTCACTTCCTGTGTTCACTAATAAATACATTTACAGTAAAGATTTTAAGAATTCTAAATGTTTGCAGGTGTGGACAGACAGAAGGAGAGTTTCCCTTTATTGTCCTTATGGTTTCTCCTTATTTTATCACTGTCATACAAAACAAAATGATCCTACTGATATCAGAAAATACTACTTGATGAAGCCATGCTTTCACAGTAATGTGCTACCACTTTTTAGAGTTACTGTCTCAGAATATGCTAAATGTATAAACTCACTATACACCAATGCCACAGCTCTATCATTATGCGTTAACCCAATGAAATTATGATGACTGAAGTAAATTTGAAGGACTTTTTTAGAGAAAAAGACAAGATTTTTTTCTTTAAAGACCATCAGAAGAGATGTTATCCCTAGTGCTTAGTTGATCTTGAAGAAGGGTAAACTGAAGAACAAAACGCAGAGCAAAACAATCTGGACTAACTGGGTCTTTGTCAAAGAGAATTAGGAAAGTCACAATGATTGTAACTGAGGACAGTAAAAAGTGTTCCCAATATAAAAATGTATCTTCAACATCTTTTATGTTCTTGAAAATTTAAGGACAGCTGCTGAAAACAGAATACGACTATTTTTATAGACACACTCTTAACTTTGTACAAGAATCATCATTCTTAGTCTGGCCACCCAGGTTACATGTTGGTGTGCAGCCAATTCTCCACCTGTGTGTGCATCTCCAGCTGCTGCAGCAAGAGGACTGAGGTGATGAAGGACAGTACAGAAGTACCTGTTTGACAGTCATGTTGGGGGAACATGACAGCAGGTGTTCCCAGAATAGCTTCCACTTGATTCAATTACCGTCCCTTCTTCTGGCATTCCCTAGCAACTTCCTTTTTTTTTTTTTTTTTGTTAAATGAAACAAGGAGTTCAAACCAAAAGTCCCAGTTTAATTTCTGGAGCACCACCAGAACCTCAGAATTACAACCCCAAATGGATGTCATCCAGAGCACAGCAGCCCACCTGCTCTTCAATGGCACAGACTGGCAGTTAGTAATGCTGCCAAGCTGCCCTAAATCAAATTCACCGAAACAAAAGGAGATTCATAAAAATTATTCAGGTATGTAAACTGCTCAATGATTTGCTTGTGCTGACAATTGTCCTTTTTCTTTTGGTGCAACACATTTTTTGAAAACTTCAAAGTTGGCAACAGGAAACTGAACTCCAAATTCTCTTTTAATTCAGCAATCTTTAGTAAGCAGTTTCATCTAAAGTTACATCAGGTAATGAAGTACAAATCAACACCTATAGAAGCAGAGTTTCATGCTGATGAGAAATCACAGAAAGCATGTGAATTTGGAAACCGTGTTTGTTTTTGCAACTAGATGCCATAATGAAGAATTTCAAAGGTACACCTTTTACAACTGACATTGAAAAAATAACACTTTTATTTATTTATTTATTTATTTATTTATTTATTTATTTTTATTTTTAGTTAGGCATCTCTAAAGGAGGTACTCTCCCACTCTCCCGTTCTCTCTCTCAATGTGACCTTAACAGGTTATTTTGGTTGTTGTTGATTTTTCTTTTTTTTTTTTTTTCTCTCTCTTTTAGTCTTTTTTTTTTTCCTTTCCTCATTTTTATCCCCACCCCACCCCTAGAAAAATCAGTACTTAATTTACAGTGATAACCTACAGAGAAGAGTTATGATTTTGTGTATTTTTTGAAAGTAATAGAGGTATTCCTCATTTATTTAACCAGAAAGCTCTTGGTTTATTTCATGAAATAGTTTTACTTATGCTGAATTTTTGAATCAAAAATATTGTTAGCAGTACAATGAATGATACCTGGGGCTTCTCCCAGTAGTCTTCCACTGGGGAAGAGTTTCTATGAGGACATTCTAGAGCAGCATTTTTTCTGGGCTCTTTAATGATTAGGTGCATCAGCTTTTCCATCTCTAAGCCAGAGAAGGTGAAAAAGCTGACAAATGTGATTAGATAAAAGGTTAAATCTAGCCGAGGTGTAGTAGTTTGGCTATCATGTTCACTTTACAGGCTTTAAATGAGCTCTGTAGATTTAAAAGACTCTTTTTAGTAGTTCAGTAAGAACCAGAGCTAAGAGATGTTCAGCAGAGCAAGGCACTCTCCAGAATATTTTTCTTTAGTATTTTTACCCAATGATTCATTCCCCACAGGCTTTTTTTTTTTTTCTTCTATAGAAAGAGCAAAGCAGTAGGAGTAGTAGTAGATAGTAGTAGTAACAGAAAGACACAGCATTATATAGTTTTCAAGCCATATGCTATTTCTGTGATAGATGTATTTCTGAAAGCACAGATTTCAGCAAGCACTAGTGCCTGTTTGAGCTGAAAATGCCAAGAATACAACAGATACATGTGGAAAACATAGTCAAGGCAGGTGACTGAAAATTACACCCAAGACACGTCTGTTATATCTTTGACAATATTTAAAAAAAACCTAAATGCATCGCTGATCAGCTGCTGAACAGGTAGCTATACCTGGTTACTTAAAAATAAATTAAAAAAAATAAATAAAGATTTTCACAGCAGTAAGAGTGCAAAGAGCACATAGCCCAACCTTCTTCTGCAGCAGTGCTGGGCGAGCAGAGATGCCCCGGCAGAGCCCGGAGGGCGTGCGGCGGGGGAGCAGCCCTGCAACAGGCAGGGGTCAGCCATGCGGGGGTGCTCCCAAAATGCAGGGTGCTGAGTGCCCCCCCACTGCCCTCTCTGATCCCCCCCGGCCCGGGTGTGGGCGGCCCGGGCTGCAGCACCGCCCCGTGTCTGGTTCAGCCAGCAGGCGGGAGCGGGGCGCTCGGTGCCTCGGCTTTTTCTTAATTTTTATTATTATTACTCCTATTATTCTCGATGCATTTATTCTCCCCCGACACCCTGAAGTTGGATGTCTTCGCAGCCTGCCCGGGTGGAGAGGATAAGGGAGAGGGAGGAGCGAGCCCCCCGCATCCATCCCGCGGAAAGTGAGCCGCCGTGCTGCTGCCGGGCATCATCACCCTCCTGCACATCCCTGCTCAGGACGCCTTTTCCGAAGACTTAGCTTTTTTTTTTTTTTTTTGCCTTTTTTTTTTTTTTCTTCAATTATTATTATTATTTTAAAATATTTTTATTTTTTCCTCCATCGGTTGCTCTGGATGCTAGATGCAGGTGAGTTTACCCTCCGCTTTTCTATGTCATCTCCCCCCGAGATAAGTGTAAAAAGTTTGCAAATGGCAGGAGAGATCATAACTCGAGCTCTAGGAAGTTGGGTGGTTTGGTTGAAGAAGATTTGGCATTTGTTGGGGCAGTGCCCAAAAGCTTGTGTGCTGAGAAGGTGCTCGCTGCTCTGCTGGAGGTTGAGGCTCTGAAGAGCAGACACTTCCTATCACCTCGGCACAGATCATTTGTTGGGGGATTTCTGTGTGAGAAATTTTTTGCACATCGGAGGGGCTGCTTTAACTTTTAAAGTTCTAACTAAAAGTACCTTGAACTTCAGAAGCCATGGTTCTTTTTTTTTTTTTCTCTTTTTTTTTTTTTTATTCTTTTTTTTTTCCCTTTTTTTTTTTTTTTTTTTTTTTACACTGTTTTCCTACACCGTTAGCATTTTCCCTTGAGTGAACAGTGTGATTTTCAAAAGTGATGGATCTCATAGCATGCATGCTATTGGTTTGTTTTCATTTGCATTTCGTGAACTGTACTTTCCTAAAAGTATGTTTGTAAGTCTGTATGCAAGAGGTTCTGCCACAGACAGCAAGTTTGGGGAGCTGGGAGTTATCTAAACTTCTGGACAATAGTCTCCTCTCTTTATTATTTCTGAAGACTTACATGTGTTGCAGTGTTACTTAGGGTATGGAAAAAATAGTCCAGAACAGATGAGGGTTTTGTTCTCAGTGTTGTGAAGTCCCACATAGTTTATCTTCTTTCAACTTTCTTTGAAAAAAAGTTATCTGAGGTACTTTGTCTGGTTGTGGATGCTTGTCATTAAACACACAGTTTTGCACTGGGAAGACAAGGTTTAGTGCTCACAAACTCAAAAATATAACATTATTTTTCTCTCCCCCCCTTAATTAGACAAAACACTACATATCTATAAGTTAGGCATAAGGTCATGTAATTTATACTCCTGCCATAAAATTTCAACTGGGATTGTCTTTGAAATATTATGAATATTTTTAAATTATAACATTTGAGTAGAAAGGTAAGTTCATAAATGAATGAAAATCTCTTTTTAAATTTGATTTTAATATTTACTCAGTAATGCGCTGACTAAGGCTGTGTGAATATGTAAATATAAGTGTTTTTTTAATCTCCCCTATATAAGAGAATAATGTACGTATAATGTAAGAGAGTAATGTAAGTTTTTTTTTTAAAAAAAAACAAAATGATTTTGAAGTTTGATTTTATTTTATGAAATTTTATTTGGTGTTAATATTTAAAGTGAACTAAGCATCATTTTTGACATGTTGCCTTTGCAAGGGAAGACGATAATCTGCCAATCAGAAATAAAGAATGAGTTCATTTGGAAAAAAAAATAATCTCAGGTATGTCCTCTACATTCATAATTTAGTTCTTATTTTGGGCCAAAATGAGAGAAGAAAAAACAGCTTCACTGTTGCAAGATACTGCTCAAACTAATGTGTGTTGGCAAGTGCAAAAAGAAGCCTTGCACTCTCAGTATCAGTGCCTGTATTTTCAGAAGTTGATATAACATCTTTTGAAACCTTTCCTTTTTTTTTTTTTTTCCCCCAACAGACTGCTTCAGAGAAAAGTGCAAGCAGTACTGGATGTCTGTTTTGCTGTATGCTTAGATTACTAATGTCAAAATCAGTTACCAGATGAAGCTTTTAACAACTGGTGACATTAAATGAACTTTTGGCCTGTTCCACCTGGCCATATGTTTTGTATCACTTTGGGTATGTTTTCCATTCCATATACACTTAAACTAATTCAAGCGAACAAACTGGATATTCATTTGTGTGTTTCAAATACAATTACAAGCTGTTTTATTATTATTATTATTATTATTATTATTATTATTATTATTATTATTATTATTATTATTGTTGTTGTTGTTTGTTCCTTTTTTCTTTTTTGAGAATTAGAATTGGCAGAATTAGAAAGGGTTCGGTCCTGCATGGTCCTCAGATTTTGAGAAACCAGGAGTGTTCAGGAGGTAGAGCTTGGACAATGGGGTTTACAATGGGTCATCAGTAAAGTGGGATAATAAAAAGTAGCCTCTACCAAAGCAAAGTATTTGGAGGAAAAAGAAAACAAGTGAAACTTCAAGCACACATCTTCAGCTGTTTTTTAGGAATAACGTGAAAATTCAGTTAGATGCTAACATTAAGTAAGAATTAGACCAATTCTTTCAAGGTAAATGGATGGGAGTTTGGAATCTTTATTGAAATACGAAGTTCCACCCAGTTCCAACACCCTGCCACAGGCAAGGACACCTCCTACCAGACCAGGTTGCCCAAAGCCCCATCCAACCAGGCCTTGAACACCTCCAGGGATGGGGTATCCACAGCTTCTGTTGGAAACCTGTGCCCCACCACCCTCTAAGTGAAGAATTTCTTCCTAACATCTAATTTAAATCTCCCCTCTTTTAGTTTTAAGCCATTACCCCTTGTCCTATTACTACAGTCCCTGATAATCAGTACACTGAGGATGACAGAAGAGGAACCTGGGTTTTGCCTGCACATGTGGTATGGGACTATTGAATTATAATCAGGTGAATTATAATTCACCCAGTGAGCAAATGCCCTTTTATGATTTCTATAAATATGAATGTTTAATATTTCTTTTTAAATGCATATATATATATATGTGCATATTTAATAACTGTATGAAAAAAATCTATTTTTTATTACTTATATTTTGATGTTCATAGAGATACATATATAAAGTTACATTTCCTAAAGAGATTACAACCTTTGGCTTTGTCTAACTCCAATGCTGTGGTGCTTTAATGATAATATTATCCCGTGACAGTCCAAACCCTTGGCCTGTGATTATTCTGGTGAACTTAATTCCCACATAGAAGCATTTATGATGGTATGCAGTAATCTTTGCTACAGATTATCTAGGTGTAACCCATTCAGTTTGGGAAGGGGGAAGGGGGAGGAGTTGCATCTGTGCAAATTAATCTGTGTGTAAATCAGACTTAAGTCTCTCCAAATTTTGAAGCCAGATTCTGCAATATGGTTTGGGGGGAGCAGATAGGACTGATCTAGTTGCATCCTCAATAAACAGTCATGTGCAAACAGATTCAACAAAACTGTCTTGGAAGTAATGGGAACATAATAGATTAATTTTGTATAAAATAGAGCATAAGCAGAATTATGAAACAAAAACAACCAACCAACCAAACAAACAAAAAAAAACAACAAAAACCAGCTATAACTGATAACTTTTTCAGTTCATTTCTCTATATAGTCTTATCTTCCTGTGAATTTTTCCTTCTGAAACTCTCCTTCCACAGTGCCACAAAGCTTTGTTCCTATGCACACACACACACGCAGCTGTCTTTCTTTTCAGTTGTGCCATTAGTCTGAGAAGCACTCAACATCATTGTTTTAATGAGTTGTTCTTTTATTTGTGTTTTGTTCTACTAAACTTTAACTCTATTCCTTTAAACACATTTGTGAGAAAAATTAAAACATATTCTCAGTTAGTCTCAAATAGTTTCCTTCTGCCTGCAACCAGAATTGTGACAGCTTTTTTTTTTTTTTTTTTTTTTTTTTTCCAAAATGGTAGAAAGAGGATTTCAAATGTTCTCCCTCTTCGATTTGCTCCTTGAGACCCTTACCAATTTAAATGACCATGTGCCTCTTAAATGGAGGTAGAGGGAGTAAACAGAAAACATCAGCTGTTCATGTTCTAAACGACCAAACAGTGGAAGGTCTGCAAAGTGTATGTAATCTTTTCATCATTTATTTATCACAACACAAAGTTAAGACAGATTGCATATATTATAGTTCAAAATCACTGCAATAATGAGACATGTTTATCATAGCGACTTTGTGAAAGCAGGGAAATAGTAATAAGAAATACTTGCAATAAACATTTACCATGACAAACAACTTTGATAGAAGGAAAAAAAAAAAACCACCCACTACATCTTCAGTACACTCTGATGAACTCTCATCTTTCCAACTGGTTAACACATTTTATTATTTTTTTTACTAATCAATTTACAAAAAGCAGTAGTTAGGAGTAGTGCAACAGATGCTGCATTTTGAACTCTCTGTAGTTGTTCTAGGAGGACATGACTCCTGAAAGAAACATTTTCATACATATGTTTTCATATTTTTAAGTGCAGCAAGCTATAGGTATTAAGTGTTTTTTGTTGTTGTTGTTGTTGTTTGTTTCATTTTGTTTTGTTTGCTTGTTTGTTTGCTTTTGTGTGTGTGTGTGGTGAGGAGTGGAAATTCTTACATATATCTATCTGCATTATTATTATTATTATTATTTTATTATTATTATTATTATTATTATTATTTTATAGAAACACTGGTGCAGAATTAGCCAGCTTTCTGCATGGTTGCAGGCAAAACAGTTACACATTAAGCATGCTGCTGTTGCTTCACAAAATACACACACACATTGTATTCACTGTGTGAGTCTATACAAATTCATGTCTGTGGCAGGAGAGAGATGCGAAGCTCTGGATGTTTGTCTACTTTATAAATAATGAAGGTGAACACCTGTCCACTGGTAAATGTAGGAGAAGTGACATTGATATCAGAGCTTTGCCAACCTTTGTAAGCACATGGGAGCTTCAGGGACTGAGCTTGAAATTATTCTTTCTGGGTAAAGAAATAAATTCTCCTCCTAAAATTTTGGTTACAATTAAACTCTAGCCAAGACTAAAGCTTGGTGGATTGCCTTGATGTAGAAGATGATACAGCTTTTCCTCTGGAAAGCTGATGTGAAAGATCTATCTTACATGCATTTTCTCTTCTGAGGAACTTTACTGGAAAGGTGAAAATAGCCTTTTCCATGCTAAACAGAGAGCTAAGAAAAAACTGTTTTGAATAGCAAAGAAAATTTCCACAAACTGATTTTGTTGCTGTTGTTGAAATTCAGAGAAAAGACAGAAATATTTGATACAGTTCAAAGAGGAGAAACTGTACATACATGTATGTATTGTTTGGTCTTCATATGGAAAAGGTGGTTTTGTCTTTACCGTTTGTTTTCTTCTCTTTTCTTTTTCAGAAAGATGGGTTAGCAGAAGGAAAAACAGTAGCTACTCATTGGTAGGAGGGCTGCCCATTTGCTCTGAAAGAAGAGATCATGTGGAAGCACCTTTTTAAGATAGCTTCCAGTCTGACTCTCAAAAAAGATCATCTAACATGATCCTGGGTTTAAACAGAAGATGAATTTGAGGTGATTGCTTGGTTTTTCTGCCCTGAGGTCCCAAGCAGAACTGACCACTGAAAGGAAGAGTAGAAAAATATTCCTGTGCTACAATACAATATTTCATGCCTGAGTAACCATCCAAGAGATATCTCAACTGAGAAAAATTTGCAAGAAATGATTTGACCTGTAATGGAGGGACACTTCTGTGAAACTGCCAGAGGACTTCAGCACAGGGCACCTGGTGTCTCTACTCTCATTTACCTGCGGCAAAGTCCGAAATGAACCACACTTGGACATACAACCTGAGCTTTGATGCTCCTGCAGATCCTGTAGAGCCTAGGGCTGGACTCTCACGAAATGGGCACACAATAGTGGCTGTTTTTCTTGGATTTATCTTGTTTTTTGGTTTCTTGAATAACTTGATTGTCCTCATCCTCTTCTGCAAGTTTAAAACCCTCCGTAACCCAGTCAACATGCTCCTCCTGAATATTAGTATCAGTGACATGTTAGTGTGCATCTCAGGCACTACCCTCAGTTTTGCATCTAACATCCATGGCAAATGGATTGGAGGGGAGCATGGTTGTAGGTGGTATGGATTTGTCAATTCCTGCTTTGGTAAGAGTTCATTGATAATTCTCTTATCCTATTCTTTTCAACACAGGTGCATGAAGCCACTCAATGAGTTAGTTATCTCATGGTGTAAGATAAATAGAAGGATGCTTTGGTTCCCTTGTTACGGTAAACCAAGAGAAATTCATGGCTTAAAACATTTAACTGCAGGCTTTATGAAACATAGAAGAGAGCTGATAAATATTCCTTAACGTATCCTATTTTTGAAATAACTTATTTTTAATAGATTCAAACGTCATCTAGAAAGAGGCAACATACTAGAAGAAGGAGTTTGACTAAGTGAATGAACATACATGGTAGTTCCCTCTTTTTCAGAAAAATCTGTGCCATCAGTAAACAGTTCTTTCTTCCAGTAAACAGTCTGCTTCCATCACAAACAAAGCCTCATGAAAATACTCCATTTGCCATTTGCAATTATCTATTGATCTATAACATGAATTCCCTTTTGTCCCAGATAATGACAGTTTTCATCATTAGATGCTTTCTGTTCTTCCCCAAAGCAAAATCTTTATTTTAAAATTACATGATGCACATTCAATAACAAATTAACTTACAGGAATAGATGTCAGATATACTCAAAACGTTCATCAAAGTTAAACAGTCTCTCTGCATTCGTCTTCTGTCCAGATAAAACTTTTCCTGCAACAAGCTTTTGTAGTGTTAGATTTAAATTTTTAACTTAAAATAATTGTGTTAATTATTTACAAAAATAAAGAAAAGATAAAACAGAAAGAAAAAGCACAGTCAGAGGGCAGGTTTTGTCCCTTCAAGTTGATCCATCACTTTTATAATTACATTGCCAAGCAGTGAGCCTTTGTGCATTTATTCCTATATTCAAAAAAGATTTTCCAAGGCAAGACATAAACTGTCCTGTGGGTACAACAACTAGACATGATCCTATGCTCACCTAGACTGGGGGACCCAGTTCCTTTTGCTCTGTGTTCTTGCTTTGGTGGCCTCCAGGCCACCAGGACAGGTCTGAGCACATCCTTTTTTCTTCTCCCCCTCTGAGGTTGAGGTGCATCTCATACCAGTGCTTTATCCTGAGCAGCACTCCCACGGCCCTTGAAGTAGAATCAGGCTGTGAATCCAAACACACGTTTTCCAACTGACTTACAAACTCTTGCTATTTCTAACAATGTGCTTTCCTCTGGTGCCCTTCATTTCCTCAAACTTGTGCTGCACTATTGACAGTTATCTCAGCCTAGCAGCTTCCTCTGGGAAGCTGCTGCTATGTCTAAAGTGACCTCTCAGGAGTTAGCAGTGTTGTATGATATAAAAGCATAGGCTTTGGTAATCCAAAAACAGACCCCATTATCAACAACACACTTTTTGTTTGTTTGTTTGTTTGTTGTTTTTTTTTTGTTTGCTTCCTTTGGGGGGGGGATGGTTTATCTATCTATCTATTTAATTATTTATTTATAAATTTGTGCAGATCAGAAAAACATATCTTTTCCTTCCGTGTTTCCTTTCCATTTTTGTGAGTCATTAATGCGATGAGATAGTCTACTGGTCCATGTTGTCTGAAACTTTAGCATACAGCTTTCTCACTGCAACTTTGAAGAAATGTATTCACATAAGATGCACAGGGTTTTGAATACATTCACCAGGCCTCTGCTACCGTGTCTTCATAACATTAACTTCATAACAGAGATGAATAATTCAGTCACTAGTCTTCTCAGGGAGAAAACAGGTAGGACTGGATTTTCTCCATCCTTTGATTTACCTTTGTTGTTTTTTTTTATTAATGGGATGCAAAGATTTTATTTGAAGAGAGGAGAAAAAAGGTATGTGTTTAAGGGAGGAGAAAAAATGTTATGTGTTTAAGGGATGAGGAAAAAAAATATGTTGATGGTGCCTTTTGAGCTTGTTGGCTTCTGTCAGAATACCTGTGTTATTGTGGAATTAAAACAGCAAATGGGTCAGCTTCTCATGAGGTGACTTGCTTGTGGAATGGTTCTTCAGGTCTACTGTATAAATCAGGTGGATGGAAGAACAGCAGGCTTCCATTCTGCAGTGACACTTGTGCCCATGCAAGAGGTTCCAGTACAGTTCCTAAAATTGGTTAGATCATCAAAGAACAAGCAAGCAGACAAAAACATAAAGCCCAGAATGCTAAAGTTGACTTCAGCTTCCCTGACTGGCTCTACTATCAACAGTGTGTCCTGGGTGGCTGGGACAGCTTGACCACTGGCAAGGTTTGAACTGTGCACATGGAAACTTTTCCTAAGAGTGTTAAAAACATTCTTTTGCAATTCCATTTGGAAAGTCTTACAACACTCACAATATTTGTTAATATTTTTCTTTTACTTTTATGACTGTGTATAAAGGGTATACTGAAGAAGTTTGCCTGCAAAACTATAACTAAAAATGTTCACTGGAAAATAAAATGAATAAACATGAGTAAAAGCATAGAATAGTAGCAGGTGGCTTAACATTTAGATGTCTCCATCTGCAGTTAAATACCATTGTTCATCTGCTTTCTTGAAATGATATAATCCAAAATGTGTTAAAGAAAAATGTAGGTATAGAGTAAGTTGGCAGCATTTCAGTTCTTTACAGCACTTGAAAACAAAATTCCCAGGTGTGTGATTTTTGTTGCATTCCATGTGTGCATTGAGCATCATAGACTGAACAGGGACATGTTAAATGGAATGGTTAATTTTTTTACAGACTTTGAGATCTTATTGATAAGGGGGTGGTGAGAACAACATCTCATTCATTGTAGAATTTTTTTCTTTGTCTTCCATGGACTTTAGAAAAACTGTATACAATTTACAAAACTGATTCAGGAGCTCTAGAGGAGAAAAAGTATATTCTATATGGTAAAGTGGTTGTTTAAGATCTCACTGATTGATACCTTGTAGTTACCAAAGAAAAGAAAATTACTGAAGAAAAGAAAGTTAGAAAGTTATTTGTCAGCAAGAGAGTTTTTTGACACTTTTGTTGACTAGTTTAGATCACAGCCTTCCTCCTGACTGCTATGAATGCCTTGTGAGTGGCAAAGTGGATTAGATTTATAAACATAATTGCAAGAACTACAAGGACTACAAAGTAATGGCTACGATATTAAAGGCTACAATATAAAAGGAACATATATGAGCAAATAAATGACAAAACTATATAGACTGGGTGGAGAGGGTTTATTTGTGCTGTTTACACTTTTTCTGCAATCCCTTACACTCCTTTGTGCCTTGAGTCTGATTTTGGCTTGCCAAAGCTAAGAGCAATTGCCCTAATGCTCATGATCCATAAGAAAGATGTGTTGTAGGAAAGCTAATTAAGAAATGAAGTTTGACATCAAGCTCTGTAAGAGTAAACCCTTTAAAATATTTATTTATTTATTTATTCACCTCACAGGACAGAAGTCTGTCCTACTAGGATAAAAAACTTCATTGTAGAACCAGAATTTCAAATTATGTTACAGTAAGTTCACTGGCTTCAGTAGAATTTAACTCTCCAGTAACAAATGAAGGTATAGTACCATTTTTTAATTTTTCTTTCTAAAACACATAGTAATGTTGCTGATGATGATAAACCTGCAACCTTTAATATTTTCCTAAACCATAAAGGAGTCTGTAGTGGGTAACTAAGCTTTATGACTTGGCAAATATTTGATGATATGTAAAACACACCTACGCCAACTTCAAAATGTAAGAACATTTTAAAAAGTAATTTGACTTTTAAAGGGCTTCTGCAAAGGACTGATTTTTTCATAGCTGTTTTGCTGCCTTACACATTGTTTTGTGATGCTATGAAAAACACCTTCTTCCTGTCTAAAATTCAATTGAGAGTGAAGGTCTTATCCCCCAGGTCTATAGCCTGGAGGATACTTAGGAAACAGCCAGTGAATGTAGGAAGATGAGTTTGTTTCAAATGCAAATGCATGGCCATAGATCACTCATTTTGTTTGAAGTGCCTTTTCTCTTTTAAAATCACATAACTATTTCCCTGGGAAGTGATCCAGAAAGTGGGCCTAATTCTCTTCCCAGCAAAATCAACAGAGCAATGGACATTAATGTTGCTTACTGTGGAATCGAGCCGCATGGTGTTTACTGGGTAATTCATTGCCTACCCCAGGCACTTAAAAATCATGAACCAAAACCCAGTACCAGGAGGTTCCTATGAGCACAATGGAAAAAATATAGAGAAGGTGTAGGTGTTTTATTTATTTGCTTGCTGTTTTCCACACCTCTATTTTATGATTTCAAATCATTCTCTGAAAGCAAATGGTTTAGAAAATAATAGACAGTGCAGATGCTGATCAATGAGCATGTAATGTGGATTTTAAGGAGAACAGTAAATATCATGAGACTTGCTATAACAGCATAAGAGCTGTTGGGACTTCATATGAAGAGCATAAAGGATGGAGTTAGGGAAGGAACAATGTGGGCTGTTTCTGTCGTAAATGGCTTTCCCCTGGTGCTTGTGCCTGTTTGCAGCTCCATCAACTAGGTCACTGCAGTGGAAACTGCACGTCACAGAGTTGGGGAAATGGATGTATTTGCTAAATTTACTCCTGTTACCCACCACTTAGCCACAGTTTGACAGGCTCATGGTTATACATTTAAGCAAACATTCATGTTTGCAGGGGACACAAGGACAGGACGGACACATTTTTCCCAAATGAACTGAGTAAACTTTGCAAGCAGGCTGAAATAAAAACTGTTAAATATATCACTGAAAGATTAGGCATTAGATTTTAATTTAAGAAAAACACAATATTTAGTAAAACACTCACAAAGAGACCATATATGCACAAACTGATATTGCATCCTAAAATTGTTTGTCATGCAACTTTGACCACCTCTCACATACTCTCTCCAACGCCCTATTATACACTTCAGATCTCTGGACAGATGAAAACTTTAAGAAACATTTCATCTTTTCCCAATATATTTGCACTAATGTAAACTTTCCAAAGTTGTAGGGAAGGCAGTATTTCAGTGTGGATAACTTCTGAAGTTCATTTTCAAAATTGCTATGTAATGCCATATCAGGATTAAATATTAAGTAGATTAATTAATGTAGGACAGATGGTGACTTCTCCAGCCCAGGGAATCCAACATTAGATTCTGAGGCTGTACAGTTTTGAAGTACATCTCTAAAAATTTTTGTTTGTTTGTTACTTTTGAGCTCTTTGTTCATGTTTGAAGGTGTCTGCTGATTGTTTTCTTTCTTCCTCAGCCTTTGTGGTAACTAAAAGCTGTGTGATTTGAGGTCACATCTTCCATGCGGTAACATGTCCTTGTCCTGTGTGCAAGAGAGGGCTCCACTCTTAAACTTGTTCTAACTTAAGTAGAGTGTGTGTATATATCTTTATGACCACTGATGAACCAAAGTCCTATCTAAATGAGGGCTTTAGTCTTTTCAAAAAACCCATACTACCCAACTATGTAAGCAAACAATCTATTCAGTCACATTAAAGCAGTTATTGATTTATTCCCCTGTAAGCTGCCAGAGAATACATTAAATGAGAAACTGGGCTGCTCATGGTTTTGTTTTAAAGTTCAGTTTCCCTGTGACCTTAAACAAATAATTTTCTTCTTAATCTTTTGCCTTGATTTTATATGCTGTGTCTTAAACACACTTCACTAAACTAAAGTACTTTGAGTATAAACATGTAATATATTGTAAGCTTTCAGCTCATGAGATGCAATTGAGAAATTGAGATCCCAAGTGAAGTGAATGGCTTTTCTGTGAGAATGAATATGATGGTTTTGTTTGTTTGCTTGTTTGTTTTCCCAGGGGTGAAAACATAATCTTCCTTGACTTGATTCTGCAAGAGCTCAAGACTGAAGTTGTCTGAGCCCTTATAGAGTAAATTCTCATGTCCCAGTGTGAAATACTCTTAGCAGCTCCTTGCTTGGCTCATGAATGTGGATAGCTCTTTTTCCAAGTGGGCTTAGAATGGGATTTAAAGTAGTATTCCTATAAATAAAATTGTCAGGAAGCACCACTTATCAGTAATGTTTAAGGAAACTTAGTTCTCCATCAGAACTCAAAAAAGTTCTGTATTTTAAATGAGTAGACTTTGTTGTGCTTGTAATCAACAGGACCTATGCAAACTTTTCTAGGTAGTTCTTTTCTGTTTGATATCAGAAATTTTTTGCTGTTTCAAAGAGAGGGGCTAAGAAAAGTTTGCCTAATAAACTGGAAGGCATAAAATGTGCTTACAGTTCCTTTATCTAAAAAAAAAAAGGACAAACAATATCATTAATTAAGGGGTTTTACTGATTTTAGTATAATATTTCAACTGATGATTGGTTAGAAACTTTTCTGCATAATTTCAGGCATCTGATATTCATTAGGCTGTATAGTAAATGGAAACACAAAAGTACTTATTCAGGAGATATGTAATCTGAATTCCTCTTTGGCATCCCCTCTCTCAGAAACTGAAATTAGGCTGTCAGTCTTTTTATTAAAATAATTAATAAATGAGGTAACCACATATTAATAAATACAATTCTAAGAGACATATTTACATGGAAACATGAAATGCCGAAGACCTTAGAGATGGATGGGAATCATCTAACTGAAAACAAGTATTTCCCAATCACTCAGTCTTCTTTCATAAGAAATAATAAAAAAAAATTTGCACAGTCAGCGTACAAATTGTCTGACATACTTCAGATACGGTCCTTAGGGTGATATAAGCTGTGTCTTAGAAGTGACTCTGTCTCCACTAGCTTTGAAAGGAGCCAAGGATCACAAGATCAGAGGTGGATATTTGCTCTGTACCTCCCTGCAGCCATGAAATGACCCTTACCGCTAAAGTGCTTATTGTTTCTTATGGCTTTATGCCATTTTCTTACTTTTTTTTTTTTTTTTTATAATTTCCTTCTCAGTTCAGTGTTCCTTTCCTGAATGTTGAGCTTATTTCCTAGTTTATTTCTAGTTTCTCTGGGCATTAAACACCATCCATGTTGAAATCACTAGTTGCCCAAGAATGAATATTTGGAAAACATTTGTCATGTTTCTATGAAGAGGTGCCCAAATCTCCTTTCAGAACTTGGCCACACATTCATCATGCAGGGAACATGCTGTCTGCTCTGCCTACAGATAATTTGTATTGTTTTATTTTTTAAAATTTTTATTTTATTTTTTATTTTTTTATTTATTTTATTTTTAATGCAATTTGAGAACTTGAAGCAGAGAGTCAGACCCAGCAAAAATTGTAGAGAACCAATTAAAGAAGACACCATCACATGCATAGAAAGTGTCTGTATTACCAGGAATGGTTCCTTCTCCCTCCCTTGGACTAGGCAGCCCCAGCTCTGCACCAGCTCAACACCTGCCTGCAGTAGGAGCTTGATGTGCATCAGAATCCTTTCTTTTCCCTCCGTCTCTCCCTTTCAGCCTTCAGCACAGAGCAAATACAAGCACGTGGCTCAAACAGGAGCCGAAGTGTGCTCTGAACAGGTCACTGATCCCTGGTGGCCCTTCAACATGCACCAGCAGGCACACGTAGATTGAGTCATCATGCTCTCCCTTAACTGCCACAGCTAATATTTTCCACTGCTATGTTTTGTTGTGTGATAATCTACAGGCTATTCACCTAATGTCTGACCAAAAAACAGACAATAAAAACCATGCAGAGATTTCAACAATGAAGGGTGGACAGGAGTTTGTGTGTGTGTCCCTGGGAGGAGGGCCAGAAAAATAGCAGAATTCTCTAGGGCAATTGATAACTTCCTTGGTAGCTTGTACACATAGTCATCAGTTGTCCATATGATGCCAACTTCTGTTCTGGAAGAAACACTCTGCCCATGCCCAAAGTCTGTTTCTGTGTGTGTGCAAGTGACTTCAAATATCTGCCTATGTTTAAGACTTTATCAAGCAACCATACCTGTGGTTCAGTTGCATATTTTTAGTTCTGGTACATGGCTCTACATAATAATCATGTATTACAGAATATTAAGAACTTTTTGCAAGACAAGATACAAAATAAAATCACTTTACATAGAGACCTGGAAAGGGCTTAAATTGAAAAAAAAAAATTAAAATAAAATAAAATATCAGACCTTGCAAAATGATTCTGATGATGAAATGAGTCTAAAAGGTCAGGGCTGTAAGCTGTGTTAGAAATGATGGAAGAGCATTTCTGTTAGATACGTTTAATCATGTGCATTTGCAGACCCTGTTCCCTAATCCTATGTCACAGCATTAACCCAGACCATGCCGTGCCTGCTGTTATATTTCTATCACTGCAAGAAAAAAACAGAAACTAACTGTGTCTGTAGTCAGGACACATCCATGTGAAGAAATATGTTATTAAAATATATATGTTATGACTGGAGTACTGCAATGCCTGGCTATAAGCTCTTTAGAAGGGACAGGCAGCACAGAAGGGGTGGTGGTGTGGCTCTCTATATTAGAGAGTCTTTCGAGGTTGTAGAACTCGAGGCTGGGAATGACAAGGTCGAGTCCCTTTGGGTTAGGATCGGCAGGGACAACAAGGCTAGTGTCCTGGTCGGGGTCTGCTATAGACCGCCGAACCAGGATGAGGAGACGGATGAGGAGTTCTACAGGCAGCTGACAGAAGTTGCAAAATCATCAGCTTTTGTACTCGTGGGGGACTTCAACTTCCCTGACATATCCTGGAAGCATAACACAGCCCTGAGAAAGCAGTCTAGGAGGTTTCTGGAGAGCATGGAAGACAGCTTCCTGACGCAGCTGGTTAGTGAACCTACCAGGGGTGGTGCCCCGCTAGACCTTCTATTCACAAACAGAGAAGGACTGGTGGAGGATGTGATTGTCGGGAGCTGTCTTGGGCAGAGTGACCACGAAATGGTGGAGTTCACTATTCTTAGCGAGGCCAGGAAGGGGACCAGTGAAACCGCTGTATTGGACTTTCAGAGGGCTGACTTTGAGCTGCTCAGGACACTAGTTGGTGGAGTCCCTTGGGAGGCGGTTCTGAAGGGCAGAGGGGTCCAGGAAGGCTGGGCGCTCTTCAAGAGGGAAATCTTAATGGCGCAGGAACGGTCTGTCCCCACGTGCCCAAAGATGAGCTGGCGGTGAAGAAGACCAGCCTGGCTCAACAGAGAATTGTGGCTTGATCTTAGGAGAAAAAAGAGGGTTTATAATCTTTGGAAAAGTGGGCAGGACACTAGGGAGGACTATAAGGATGTAGCGAGGCTGTGCAGGGACAAAATTAGGAAGGCCAAAGCTCATGTGGAGCTCAATCTGCCTACTGCCGTTAAAGATAACAAAAAACGTTTCTATAAATACATCAACACAAAAAGGAGGACTAAGGAGAATCTCCATCCTTTACTGGATGCGGGGGGAAACTTAGTTACAAGAGATAAGGAAAAGGCAGAGGTGCTCAATGCCTTCTTTGCCTCAGTCTTTAGCAGCAATACCGGTTGTTCACTGGATACCCAGTACCCTGAGCTGGTGGAAGGGGATGGGGAGCAGGATGTGGCCCTCACTATCCATGAAGAACTGGTTGGTGACCTGCTACGGCACTTGGATGTGCACAAGTTGATGGGGCCGGATGGGATCCACCCAAGGGTACTGAGAGAACTGGCAGAGGAGCTGGCCAAGCCACTGTCCATCGTTTATCAGCAGTCCTGGCGATCAGGGGAGGTCCCAGTTGACTGGCGGCTAGCAAATGTGACGCCCATCTACAAGAAGGGCCGGAGGGCAGACGCGGGAAACTACAAGCCTGTCAATTTGACCTCAGTGCCAGGGAAGCTCATGGAGCAGATCCTCCTGAGAGTCATCATGCAGCACTTGCAGGGCAAGCAGGCGATCGGGCCTAGTCAGCATGGGTTTATGAAAGGCAGATCCTGCTTGACAAACCTGATCTCCTTCTATGACAAAGTGACGTGCTGGGTGGATGAGGGAAAGGCTGTGGATGTGGTCTACCTTGACTTCAGCAAGGCTTTTGACACCGTCTCCCACAGCATTCTCCTCAAGAAACTGGCTGCTCTTGGCTTGGACTGGTGCACGCTTCGTTGGGTTAGAAACTGGCTGGATAGCTGGGCCCAAAGAGTCGTGGTGAATGGAGCCAAGTCCAGTTGGAGGCCAGTCACTAGTGGCATCCCCCAGGGCTCGGTGCTGGGGCCGGTCCTCTTTAATATCTTCATCGATGATCTGGACGAGGGCATTGAGTGCACCCTCAGTAAGTTTGCAGATGACACCAAGTTAGGTGCGTGTGTCGATCTGCTTGAGGGTAGGAAAGCTCTGCAGGAGGATCTGGATAGGCTGCACCGATGGGCTGAGGTCAACTGCATGAAGTTCAACAAGGCCAAGTGCCGGGTCCTGCACCTGGGGCACAATAACCCCAAGCAGAGCTACAGGCTGGGAGATGAGTGGTTGGAGAGCTGCCAGGCAGAGAAGGACCTGGGAGTGATGGTGGATAGTCGGCTGAATATGAGCCAGCAGTGTGCTCAGGTGGCCAAGAAGGCCAACAGCATCCTGGCTTGTATCAGGAACAGTGTGACCAGCAGGGCTAGGGAGGTGATCGTCCCCCTGTACTCAGCTCTGGTGAGGCCGCACCTCGAGTACTGTGTTCAGTTTTGGGCCCCTCACTACAAGAAGAACATTGAGGTGCTTGAGCGGGTTCAGAGAAGGGCGACGAAGCTGGTGAGGGGCCTGGAGAACAAGTCCTACGAGGAGCGGCTGAGGGAGCTGGGCTTGTTCAGCCTGGAGAAGAGGAGGCTCAAGGGCGACCTTATTGCTCTCTATAGGTACCTCAAGGGAGGCTGTAGTGAGGTGGGGGTTGGCCTGTTCTCCCACATGCCTGGTGACAGGACGAGGAGGAATGGGCTTAAGTTGAGCCAGGGGAGTTTTAGGTTAGATGTTAGGAAGAACTTCTTTACTGAAAGGGTTGTGAGGCATTGGAACAGGCTGCCCAGGGAAGTGGTGGAGTCCCCATCCCTGGAAGTCTTCAAAAGACGTTTAGATGTAGAGCTTAGGGATATGGTTTAGTGGGGACTGCTAGCGTTAGGTCAGAGGTTGGACTCGATGATCTTGAGGTCTCTTCCAACCTAGAAATTCTGTGATTCTGTGATTCTGTGAAAATGTATATGGTTTTCTTGTCCCTCGGTAAAATAAAATAAACCTGAGCCCAGTAAATAAACAGTGGTCACTCAGAACAAAACTACATTGGAGAACACTGGACTTTGCTTGTGACAGACTGTTGAATCATACTTTATTTAACTATGTATTTAATAATCTTGGTAACTCTTAAGACCATCTGCATGCTGCCAGACCTAAATTCAATATTTTTTGTTAAAACTTGAACTTCCCTTGTAGTCCTGCAATCTACCAGAGAGAGGATATTATCTCCAGATTTTTAAATCCAAGTTATAGAGCTAGTGGCTTTTTCTTAACAGATGACATATTTTCTACGGCACTTTCTTTTATAAAGCATTTAAGCAGAATACTACATCTTCCATTCTAGTACAGGAATTGGTAACTACTGGATTTTCAGTGATAAAACAATTGATAAACATTTGTTGGCATAGTTCAAAATAATGACATAGTAATAAATGATAACTAGCAATTTCATATTTTTTTTCTCCATTTTTCTCAGCTGTGGCCAATACTTTGCTTTAAAGTAATCACCTTTTCTTTTTCTATTAGTGTCTGCCACTTTTGTGATTAAGAATATCTATTAAGATGAAAAAATAATTTGTGGTAGTTTGTGAAAAGATTGTGCTGATATTGAAAAAAAAAAAAAAAAGGTTTTTTGAAAGCAGGAGCTATCCTGTTCAGATTTGCATTTTTCTAGGGATCAACAATATCTGCAAAGATGTTTTTGAAAGCAGATATTCAGTAAATGTCTAATAAGTTAATAAACTACAGCCTCTATTGATTTACAGACCACTTATTGTTTCTGGTGATTTCACAGCTAAAATGACTCACTACTTAAATGAACCAAATGTCTCATATTGCTGGAAGGTGTTTTTTGTTTTTGCTTTATAATATTATTTTCCCCCAGACTACTAAGTCAAAATGTCCTCTGGCTGCTGTAAATTTTTCCATAATTGATACTGGCAGGATGAATGCTTGAGATTTGCAAACAACAAATGTAAGGGAGCATCACTCCAGGTAGCAGCCACTACCTTTACTCACTGTTATTCTTAGAACAGAATGTAGTGGAATAGTTCAGTTGGAAGGGACATATAAAGATCATCAAGTCCAACTGCCTGACCATTTCAGGGCTAGACAAAAATTAAAGCATATTATCAAGGCGTGATCCAAGTGCCTATTGAACTGACAGGCATGGAGCTTCAAACATCTCTGTAGCAAGCCTGTTCCAGTGTTTGATCAAACTCATAATAGACAAATCTTTCCTAATGCCCAGTCTGAACCTCACTTGACACAGCTTTGTGCCATTCCCACATGTCCTGACACTTGTGCCCAGGGAGAAGAGACTGGCACCTCCCTCTGTTCTTCCCTTCCTCAGGACATTGCAGAGAGTGCTGAGGTCACCCCTCAGCCAGTTCTTCAAACTATGGAGTCTCCGTGTGCTTTGACTCCTGAGTGGTTTGGAACCTCTCTCCCTCCCTGTTCTGTGCTGGCTTAGTGTGGATCATCACCAGATGAGAGGGTGTTCCCCTATACAAGAGTGAAGCCTTAGGTTCAGAGTAGGTGCCTGACTCCCCTGAGCAGCATCTTTAAACTGCTGTGTTATACCACTGAAAAACTTCACATGCTTCAGCTGAAGGTTTCTCATGCCAGCTATCAGCCTCAGGCTAAATTTCAGTGGGCAATTTCAGCTAATGACTTTTCCACAAATGTGGCAAAATTACATTATTTCTTCTGCTTTTAGTTTCTTAAGCCCATTTCATGTACTGCCGCCAGTACATTGGAAGTATCAGCCTATGACCAGTTACAAGCTTTTGGTTTTCATCATGAAAGTATAGCAGCTACAATGAAAAAGACTAATAAATCACTGGGGTAAGATGTTAATTTACATATATTCCATAGTTTTTTTTCTGTTCACCACCTGTTAATTTTATAGTTTAGTTTATTTTTATTGTATTTTCTGTCTTCTTTTTTTTCCCTATTATTATTTTTTTTCTATTGGTTTCAGTAATGCTGTCCAGAGCAGAAATAATGGATAACTTTCTAATGGAAGAAAAGATCAAATGTGCAGTCTTCAAATGAGTCAATGGGCAGAAATCAGTTTAATTGAATTATCTTCATAGAGGTTTGTTAGATTAAAATCTATTCAAGACCACATGACTAAGAAAAAGGAAAAACAAAAAAACAAACAAACCACCCTGAGTTGATTGTGTAAATTTTTCATAAGAAATAGTCTGATCATCTCTAAACATAACATCCACATAAAACTTTGTTTAGATTAGGACTCTAATAATTTCTAAGGTTCAAAACAATTAATTCATATAAGTTTCATTTTGACTGATAAATCTCTAAATGTTGTCCAAGCCTAATACTCCGAGATAGTACTGAAATTGCATGCTAACATCTGGCAAGATTTGCTTTGAGCTAAGAAATGGTATGAATTTTACAAAAACAGAGATAATCCCCTTTAATTTGTATTTACAAAAATTTCAGAATACACAATGGTTGGATATTGTTGAGTCTTCTTTAGACTTAATTTTTATATGTGCAAGCACACTGCAACATTATCGTTTGCCAAATTTACAGTTTGTGGGTAATTTCTGTTCTGCACTCTGACTGTTTATGAAGTTACCAGGGGACCTCTTTATACTGACACATTTAATCACCCTAATGAATTGATGCAAGCTGCATGGGCACTGCACAGCAGGCAGAATGAGGCCAAGCATACTGGGTCGAGGAAACTACACTGTGAGCAGGAGGCTGATCAAGGTCCCTTTGGTTGATCCACCTCTACCTAGGTGCATGCTCAGTAGGATTTCATTAGAAAGAGTACCAGGGCAGGAAATAGGGTGGCAAATTACAAACTCTGCCTCTTAAGGGAAATATGGAGTATCTACATGACATGTGAAGGTGCATTATGAATATATTCTGTACACGACTTCCAGTGCACAAAACAGCTCTTCTCCACACAAGTCTGTGTAACAGGTCCAAAAAGTGCTCAATATTATCAAAACCATGTTTTTTGTTTTTTGTTTTTTTGTTTTTTTGGTTTTTTTGCTACTTTTTTGGTCTGCTGACTTTTCAGGGAAAGAACATCTGGCAGCACAAGAGGACTGCAGTCCAGCAACAGCTACATGAGGATGTTGAGGATTGTTTTACTGGGTATATTTCCTAAAATGGATAGTGCATTTCTATCTAAAATCCTTGTGAGAGGCAAAGACAGAGGAATAAGATGAAAGGCTGCCAGATAAATATGCCAGTCAGGATTTAAATGGGCTTTTTCTAATTGTTAGAAAGCAGGTTATGAGGCAAGACAAAGCCACGGCTTAATATTCTTTGTGATAAAAGCAGAAAGTAGACATACCACCATCTGGTTTCCTCCATATAGCCTTTTTTTCTCTATTGGTCAGTTCATCAAGGACTGTTTAATAAGGAATTTGAGGATGAGAAAAAGTAGGAGCTTTCTAAGTGTTAATATCTTCTTTGGGGCTGGGGGCACTCAAGCCTTTGGGAAATTAATATTAATAGTAGAACAAGCAAGTAGTGATCCCTTAGTATTCTGTAATTATTTCTTCCTATTAATGTAATTACTAAATACTAGTAGTGCCTTGCAAAAGAGTGTTTATATCCATGTTAATCATTTGCCACGGTTGCACAGCCAAACTTCTACAATTCTAAACTTAAAGTTACGGTAACTTTCAGCACCCAACAACAATTTTGCCAGTAGACAGTCCCAGCAGCGTGTGATTTGTGGTGTAGGGACCTCATGCCTGAGGTGGTACTGTTGAGTCTTCCTGGATTTATCACCCAGACTGAATGTTCTTTGGAACCCTGCAAAATGTTGGTATTCACGATATAATGCATCAAGGAGTTCCACACACCAGCCATGTACTGTGCAAAATAAAGTGCCCTTTCCTGTTCATTTATTCTGAGGCTGCAACATGATATTTCATTTGAAAATCCAATTCTCATATTGTGAGAAACACTAAATAATCAACCCTCATCCACCTTTTCATGTTCTCTATTCTTTTCTCAATTTTCCTTTTCTATCAATCCCTGATGTTTACTTTTCTAAATGCCACTGAGCGTTGGTGCTTAGTAGAAGTAGTTTTCATAAAGTTCTCAGTCATAACTCTCTTTCCAGAGCAGTAAGTCAGTCAGAAACAATCACTGAGTGTTTAAAGCTAGTACAGTTTTTCTCCGCATATGGCAGTTTACATCAGCATAGCACTTCATCTGTTCAGTGACTCAGCTTCATGAGGTTGTTCTCCAGTACTTCACAGTCAGCTTTGTTGATTTTGAGTTATTTAGCACAGTATAATCAACAAACTTCACTCTTGACCACCTTTTTCAGATCATTTATTAATATGATGAATAACACAGTGCCTTGCACTGATCCATAGGGGATTTTTCTGGTGAACATTTTCCATTGGAAAAAAAAAAAATTATTATTTTCTCCTGTTCTTTATTTCCTGGCTCTAATCAATTACTTATCCTGTGAGAATCTGTTATTGCAATGCAGCTTACTATCCTTAAGAGCCTTTGGGCTAGTCAAAGCTTTATGGAAATCCAAGTAGGCTTTATCAAATGTATAAACCCTGACTACATGACACTGTCAAAGATCTTTAATAAATTATTCAGGCTTGGCTTCTGACCAAGATAGCCGTGACAGCTTGTCCCAGATTGTTATTCCTCTGTATGTCCACTACTGTGTTCTCTAGAGTAATGTCTATCAATCTATCCAGTGTTGCAGAATGGACTTGTTGGTTGGATTAAATCTGCTGGAAAGGGTTTCTGTCTGCATCAGTTACAAATCGCTTCTTAATGGATGTAGTAAAAGATTTCCTTTTCTGAGGTCCTTCTGTAGGTTAAGGACTGGAGAATACTGCTTCTACTCACTGTACATCCTTCTGGTAGCAAAGCCATCTTGGATAGAGATGGGAGCAGCCTTCTCCCCTAGTCTTATTTCCCATCTCTGTAGCACATGAGGTTGTTGGCCTGTAATAATCCACAAGAAACTCTTGGCTAAAAGCTGTGTAGAGTCTAGTCTACATATTTTCACTCTGCATCCATATTGGCAGATATATCACCAGTTATTGACTTGCTCATAACTAGTTATTGCAAAAAGCAATTTGACCACTAAACTTTATGAAAACAACTCAGAGAAGTAAATATTTTTACGGTGTTCAATCTCTAGGAATGATAGCTGACCAAAACAAAAAAAGATCAATCAATCAATCAAACAAACAAAAATTTTAGAATCATTAAAATTTTCTAGAAATGTAACTTTGATACTAAAAATAAGTGGGTGCATTCAGTGAAAAAGCAAAAGTTTGTGTGAAGGAAACTGGGTGAGCGTGCTTTGGTGAAAGCTTGGCTTCCTGACTGGCATAAGACACTATAATTTCACCTCTTAGTTAACTTAGTGCTATATCCTGTATATACACAAACCCTAAATTTACATACTTCATGTTACATCTGTGGAGATGCTTAGCATTAATGAATGTCTCAGGGTGTTCCCGTTTGGAAAGCAAAGGAGCACCCCTGGCAGGAGATGGCGGAGGTCCTGCTGAGCAGCTTGGGCAGGGATGTGGATCTGCTGCTTTGTACCTGAGTGCCCTGAGAACATCCCCGTGCTACGGCAGCACTGTAGGCATCCCTGCTTCCCACGTGCACAACAGCCACCCTAAACTTTTCCTGAAAAGTTGCTGTACAGGAGCTCCATCTAGTGCTGACAACGTTTTTTATTCTGACTCCCAAAGGCAGGTGGATAAGTACACTCACATGGAGGCAGCCAGTTTAGGAGGCTGAATTTGCAAATGCTCACCCTGCTTTCCGGAATCAAAGGGATCCTGCATAACATATGGAAACTGAGATTGAAATTAATATTGGTGTTTTTTGTTGTTGTTTGCTTGTTTGCTTTTGTACTGCTGGTATCATTGGGATGCAAAAGGGAATTCTATTTAAGCCACTGGAAATAAATTGTTGTTTGGTTGATGGACAGGCATGTTAATAGCACAAAAGCATAGTACTGCCCAGAATTAAGATCACCATTAATGTACAACATGCACACATTTAAAAATTCAGTAACAGAGGAAATAAAGAAAAAAAGATGAGGTAATTCTTCTCTATTAAAAATAATGCATACTCTCTATACTGAAGATATCACCAAAGGCAAAAAGAAGGACATATCATACAAAGGAGGAAACAGAGAAATGCTTGCTGAGAAAAGATCAGGAAAGGCTTACTAAACAGGGCCAGTAACGTTTCCTGTTAGATTTGTCCCAGCAGGCTTGGATGCAGCAGTGGTTTCTTTCAAGCACCAGAGTTGAACTGTTACTCACATTACTGATAAGCAGGAAGAGGATTCTTCAAGGAAGAGAAAGATTGCCTACTCTATTGGACTCATGAATGCAAGTCATATAGGCAAAAGAAAACAAATTATTGCATGTATTAAATAAATAACTATTGATTTATTTACTTATATTCAGAGTGAAATGTTGATATTTGAAGTGGCCTGTATTATGAAAGACTAAAAAGGCAGCATTTAAAAACTGGCTGCAACTGCCAATGTGTAGCACTTGTGGGAAATATTTTTGATGTTTTATTCTATGTTTATAACAGAAATTATTAATAGGAATATCCAATTATAGCCAATTATGTTTTGGAAGCACATTCCATTCTCAGCTGCTTCTGTGAGTTATAAAATGTCAACGTGATTTGTTTATTTACTAAAGTGTAGGTGGTGAACTGTAAAGTTCAAACTAGTCAGGCTAGTACTGGTTAGCCATCCACTAAGGCCAATTCAGTTTGAGTCTATTTATCTTTGCTCTGGAAAGTCTTCTGTGTTCATCAGCGTTTCTTTCTAACTCTGGAAATCTTTGGAATCTTCTACTAAAATCTGTCAGCAGATAGAGTTTGGCCCATAAAACAAGTATAATCTGTTTTCTTTAGGAGGAAAAAAGAAATAGTAGATAATATACTGGCAGCCAGAAGGCAAGAAACAGTAGCCACTTATGTCTTCCACACTCCAGACCTGTTTGCCTTCCCTCTGAATGTTTGGTTTTGCTCCTCTTCTCTTCTCTCAGGAAAGGAAAAACAAACAAAAACAAAAACCAACACCCAAACTCGATTAAAAATGTAATTTGCAAAAATCCATACTCACAAGCCCTTCTTTCAGTACTATATTAACGGTTGGACTTGATGATCTTAGAGTTTCTTTCCAACCTAAATGATTCTAGTATTATATACTTATCCACCAGCCTTAGCAACTGTGGAAGTTGATAGCAGGCTCTGTTAGTTGAGCTGTTTGTTACACACACACACACACACACAAAATAATAAATAAATAAATAAAATAAAACTTTCAAAGTCTTGCTGGAGATTATATTTGAGATAGAGAGGTTTTTCCTTATCTTCACGATAAGAATGAATGGTATGTTATAACACTCAGAGGTAGAAAGCACAATAAAATAAAATAAGTTTTGTTCCTTCTCCCTCCCCCACCCCCCCTTCTTTTTTTCCCCTTTATGATATGCCTCGATAACTTCTGAGTTTTTGGAAAAGCACATCTGCTCTGGGGAGGCCAATTTTCAGGTCAACAAATGTTGAACCCCTCTTGGCCCTCTCCCCATTTCTGCCCAGTGATTCAGCTTCAGGAATATTCTGCTTTTTATCATTATAATATTATTTCCTTACCTATAAGAAGGTCTTTGATGGATGCAACTGCTGCAGTGGAAATTACTATATTTCTGTGGAAGAAATACTTTGATCTTTATGGTACGCAGAGATCAGTAGTTTTGCTTATTAGTATTAATGTAACTAGTACATAAAAGGTGGAAACACAAGTGATAGAAAAGCTTGTTCCATGTGCAATCTCATGAAGTCTCTGATTCTGTAGCAGCTGTTATGCAAGGTACTTTGGCCCAGAGCTGAAAAAATTTTACCTGAAGATTAAGCTACCATTAGAAAGGGAGCTTGTTGCTTTTTCCTCTCCCATTGATCCCAAACCTCTCTACAAATAATATTTCATAGTTATGCCTACAAATTATATTTACACAGTCCCTGAGGGATGGTATTTGGATATTTTTTCAGAAAGTTTTCTAAGGAAATAATGAAGTGAGAATATGTTGGAAATGTCCTAACTTTTCTTTTAAGTTGCTTATATTTTTTATGTTTCATTTTAATATGTCATGTGTTTTATTTCTATAGACAACTGACAGAAAAACTCTCATTTAAATTCAGGAAAGTTATTTCCCTGAGAAACAGCATCAAGTCACAGATCAAACTAATTTTGTATAACTCAATAATATATTTATTTAATACCAGTTGGTAACACAACTTGGAATTAAACTGGAAACCTTAAAATTGAGGTACTAAGAGCCATTATCTGAAAAGGAATAGTTTATACCACTCTTGTTCGTTGTTTACCTTTAAGTCCTTGGATAAGTGTGATGAAGGAGCTCAGCTGGTAGTACCAACAGGATAATACTTCAACACAAGATTCCACAATATTCCCAACTTGGGGTGCATTTAATCACAAAAATCTTTTCCTACTTCTAGGTCTTGCTTATCTCCATCTCATGGTGTCATAGAGCATTTGATCATATTCTCCAGCTAATGGGGCAGGAGATTTAGCAGCTGAAACCTGAGAGATTAGAGGGAAGAGACAGTAGCACGTGGGAACTCTGGCACTTATTATCCCCTTGATTTCCTTCTGGTGTTCTGTCCGTGGACAGTGGTGTCTGACCCTGGCAGGTGGTCTGATGTGCACCTGGGGATACTCAGCTGGCTCCATTACACTTTGGGTCGTAGCAGCAGTAGTATGGCAAAGTCGTAAGTATAGGTGGGCTGCTGGTACCCACGTTTGCACCACCCTCCCAGCTGTCTCACCCCAGCCTGGTCTCAGTAGAGGCTTGTTGTGAATTACTGAGATTGGTATGACTGTGGTCCTCAAGGAAATGTAAAACACCAGAAGATATCTCAGAAGTGTTGAAATAACAGTCAGTGCAGATAATGAAGAGCACTGCTCCCAGCAGGAAAATTGAGTACAGGTTGACTCCAGCAAACCTGGAGCCAACGTGTGCTGATAAAACCATAGCACAACCACTCATTGCAAAGGGCCCTACACCACATTGAGAAGATCGTGGCACACCACATCTGCCATTTCTCTCCCTGTTAGCTCACTGTGAAAGAGATGGTGCTTGTGCAGGTAAGTATATTTCTAGCAAACACACTTTCTAAGCAAGGAAATGAAAACAGGGAGCGACAGCCTTGTCTGAGGCATATGAAGGTGAATGTAGTCAGGGTTCAATAGAGCAAACAATGGATCACTTCGTAACAGTGGACTCCTAAGGTATATGAAAGTGCTATCCCCAGATCATTTTTTGGCCAAAGAGGTACCCATAAGAAAGATGCCTTAAGAATGAACAGTCACAGCCCCTTGTTCTCCCTGCTACATGAAGGAGATCCTGGGCAGACCACTAGAACACAGACCTTTGGACTTGTCAGTTTGTGTGAGTGAATGAAAAGTATGAGGGAGTATGAGTGGGTGAAATCAGTTCACATAGAGATTTGGTGCAACAAAAACATCTTTGCCTTTTATAAGAGTTTGCATCTAGTTTTGATCCATTAATGTCCTGAAGGTGCTACTGTATACCTACAAGCTCAGTCTGCCTAAGCTTACCTGTGGTTTCTTTTCATTTTCACTGGTCATTCTTAACCAGAAAACAATGCAGGATATACATCATGTCAAGCAATGATGATACTCCAGGACCCTAATCATGGTGTGAGTTTATGACCATCAGGAGCTTCAAGAGGGGCAAATGTACCTAAGATAGTAGTCAAAACAATTACCCAGTATGGGCTGAATCTCTAGAATTCTTGTTTTTTCATAACCTACAGATCATTGGCAGCACGCTTGCTGTTTCTTATTACTACATCACAGCGAGAAGTATAAAATAGCAAAAGCTAATATGAAAATGTAATGCTCTTAACTGAGATTCACAGGAACAGAGCATAATATTTACTGCGTCCTTCACCTAGTGTCAAATTCTCTGTTGTGTTTTCAGAAAGAAATGTACAGATCTTTAAATAAAAGTAAATAATAGATAACATCCCATATGGTAGTCCTATAAATGGATGCCTGTCCTGGTTTATGACTTGAAATTTAATTTCTCGCAATCTACTCACTGCAACTAATTGCTGTGTAGAAAAGGCTCATGCTTCAGATGCTACTCATCTCAAAGTCATTTATTTCTCTGGCTAATTTTTGAGTAATTATTTGCTCTTGTAATGCAATCTGCAGTATGTTTGTATGTCATCTTTCAGTTCTGTTTAGCAAGAATCTCAGCTTTGTTCCTGTTTCTACATGAAATGTTGAGGGAGAAAATTACATTTCTCAATGCAGTTGACTCCTGTGGAGTTATTTAGCTAGGTACTAGCTCAAGGTCCTAAATATCTGTTGAAAGCAAATACTATTTACATGTGCAATTCCTAAAGTTAATTTTGTTGTAATTTTAGAAAACATTACTCATTTGAAATTAATATACACAGTGTAGCCAGTCATAAATATTGCTCCAACATAAGAATGAAATGTAGGGATAAAGCATTGCAATTAGCTTTAAAATTATAATGCTTTTCTTTTTATAACTTACATGATTTCTTTTAAATTCGTTTTCCAGTTATTAAGATTATGGAGATTATGTTCAAGTCTTTCCCCTTGTCCATAATACTGAAGTATTTAATTGCATTTGTTGTTGTTGTTATTGTTGTTTTTAAAGCTGTGATTCTCACTAATTCCTATGACTGCAATAGATGTGATGTAAAGTAGAATACGGGTAACTGCAGGACTTCTGATGAATGCAACAACAGTTAAGTGCCTAAAACATTAAGAAAACTCTGGTATACAAAGAAAGGAGGCAAAAAGAAAAGCAAGGAGCTTTATTCTACTTATCTAGTCTGGATTACAGATCTTTTCACAGTCCAGAGGGTATTGAGTAACATCTTGAGAGACAGATGAAATGTGCTCTTTTAGCATCAGAACCTTTTTAGGGTGAAGGAAAAAAAAATTCTTGCAAGGGTCAGTCTAGAAACCCCTTCCAAGAGGGCAGCTGCAACACTAGGTTTATTTTAGATGTGGTGCTTTGATGTTCTTGCACCATCAGCTAGCTCCTGCCTGCTCTTTCCTCACCTGGGCAGGGAACAAGGTTGCAGGAAAACCTTGTGTTGCAGGGCCTGGCATAGTCAACTACAGTCTTGGATCAAGGTTATTTTTGTATAATGGTTTTAGCATCATGTGTATACACAAGATATATCATCGTGTATATGCACCATGTGTATAATGCATAAGGTTTTATTAATCAGCCTGGGAGAGGGATGTCATGCCCTCTGTTGTCTCTGTTTCTCTCCCATTTAAGTAAGAAGGTGTTTTTCTTACTTCAAGGAAATTCAACTGATACTCTTCAATTCAATTAAATTCAATTTCATTTTCACTGTTGGAAAAAGCTAACTGTTCTATTTAAATTTTTATTCTTAATATCATCTTATTCTGCCTTCCAAAACATCAGTTCCAATCTTTTCAAGTATTTTTTTTTATTATTTTTTGTAAATAATTATCTTGTTTTATTATATTTAACCACATGAAACACATTGCTTTTATTGCTTTTTTTTTTTTTTATCTTTTAATACCTCTTATGAATTATTTTTTTTCCCTTCTTGCTTGGAAAACATCTGAATTCAGTGCAGAGTGGTGCTAATATCATCATTATTAAAAAGTTCAGCTTTAACACAGAACTTAAAGTCTTACTGTGCCAAAAAGAAAGATAAATATTGATTTTTTTTTTCTTGAACTTTTGTGGTTTGGGATTCCATATATAACATTTCTTGTCCTCAAGAGGAAAATGTAATATGTGTCATGTCAATGGAACTCAATAATAAAAGGTGAGTGAGGATGAAATGGCTCCAGCCCAGAGGTGTAATTAAGTCTCCAATCTTCTCCTGTGTGGAAAAGAAATGTGTGTGTGTGTGTGTGTGTATATTTTTGCTATATATTAAAGGAAACTGTATGAGGACTTTTGTATTTTAGATTGATTGTTAATACTTGATTTATTCTTGACTAGCATTGCCTTGGTCCTGATTGAATAACTGAGCATTATTTCTACGTCATTTAAAGATGGAACCCTTCTTTGGATCAAAACTAGCAATCCTGTATTCATGGATAGTTATTATCTTCAGATATTATGGTCCTTTGCTAGGGAAGTTTGAACACCTGATTCAGACTTTCTAGTTAACACTGTACCCACAAAGCTGTAGGATATTACCAACAAAAGTATGTCTCATCTGCCACCTCATCAAAATTAGGACATTGTGCCCTCAGTTGCTGTCAGAGCTAACACAAGAGCAATATAACATAATTGTAGACAATGCATCTGGGAGTGGAAAGATTTTCTGTTCCCAAGACTGCTTTCCATTAGGCCATGATGGTCTAATCTGAAATGAGTAACTAGATTCATATCACCTTACTGAGTCCTAAGTTTCAAAAAAAAAATCTTTTTTTTTTTTTTTTTTTTTTTCCTCTTGTACCTGTGTAAGCTAAATGTTTCTGAGAGCAAGGTGCTCTTTAGTCAAGCAGATAAAAGCGAGGAAAGAGGTAATACTAAGAAAGTAAAGATAAATAAGTGTGGGCTGGAAGCAAGAAGAGAGTGGCAGATTCTTTATTCCTGAGTTTGTAATTCAAAATCCACTATTTATTTTTGTTCCTATCTTGAGGTATGTGTTCAGTGCAAGAGTTATGGCCAAAGGCTTTCAAGAGCTGTACAGTAACATGGTACATAGGAAATCAGATTAGATAAAAAATATCAGAATGCCTCTGCTGTCTCTAAAATAGATAGTCTAGCCTTAAAATAGTTTTAAAGCTAGACTCTTGAACTGTATACTTCAAGTAAATGCAGTGGAGCCACGTCCTTTTATAGCTGTAAGTGTATCTACATCCTAGCTCTGACTTATCAGTTATTACTGAGAAGTAATTTTTCTCATTAATCCTGAGTATTACAGGAAAGGGTTTATTGGTTCTTGTAATAGGATCCTTATAAGATCTTTTAAGATACTTGTAGTAGGTCCTTTTCTTCACCAAAAGTCATCTTCTCACATTCTTTTACCTTTTCCTCTTCTCTTCCCCTGAGAAATGAGTGGTCCTGTTCCAGCAAGCAGTGCATGTATTCTCACTGGGTCCTTTTCCATGCCTAGCACAAAGGGACCACAGATTGTCAGGATGGCAGGAAGAGTTGCACCTGCATCCAAATAACTAGATAATGAATACTTGAATTAGAGGGGGAAGAGAAGCAGAAATCTTTTCCTGTGGAAAATATACCATTTGTGTACATGTGGGGGTTGTTTTGCTCAGGTACAGGAGAGACTACTGCTACCCTCTCAAGTGAGTGTCAGACTCATCTCCATCCCACACATGGGAAGGAGCTCTAGGAGAAACTGCTATTTAAACTGGCCAAAAAGTGGATGTGCAGCTGTAATCACCTGAAGATTTGTTTTTGTTTTGTTTGTTTGTTTGTTTTGTTTGTTTGTTTGTTTTGTTTGTTTGTTTTTTATTTTGTTTTAAATTTTATTATGTTTTAAATTTTATTTAATCTTATTTTATTTTCTTCTGGAAGTAGCTACTACTCAAAACCAGGGAATATGTCAGCATAGATCTCAATGGATATCAATGTTATTGCATAGTTGGATTTTACCAATGGTAAAGGTCAAGAAAAAAAAAATCATGAAAAAGGATGAATTGACATAGATCTATTCAAGTTTTTCATCTTAGAGGACCAAAAAGAGGGACCTGGAACCCATCAGAAAGTATGGTATTAGATTTCTTCCAACAAGTTCGTTCTATAATAAATCCTTGGAAGTGGTATCCATTGTTATGTTAACATGAACTGTAAGAAAACTGCAAGGAGAATGAAAACATACAAAATAATAACTCAAAAACCATTGACTCATAACTAAGAACCTGACGTGCAAATCCATAAAGATTTGTAGAGGTGATGGAGATCCTGGACCTTGACAAAGGCAATACAAATGTCTTACATCCAGATTTTTGAAATTTCTTTTGGAGGATACAAGTGGTCTCTGAGGCTCAATGTTAACTTAAATCAATTTTTGACTGATTATGTGATTTATATGCAAATAAGTTTACAACACTCCATATCAGACTCATGTTGAGAGTTGTCTGTTGTTGCCCTATATGTGTGGTCGGAAATGAAGATATATCTATGTGATAGAGCAGAAGTGCAAAAACTGCTTTCATTTTCAGGCTACTAATTTTTAATATAAAGATTTTGCATTTATAAATGGCAATGCAACATTTGAAAATGGTAATGGATATTAAAAACTGAACATTTCTTAACAAGGGAGTCTTTCAATAATTTCCTAATTTATGGAGAAAGTGGATTTTTCCTGGGTTATACCAAAACATTTAACTCTTGTAAGCATGTCTAGAAAAGGAGGAGCTTGCAAGTATGAAAATCTTACAATATAAGTTAAATACAAGTTAAATACTCTTTGATGTGGTGGACCAAGTCCAGGGAGGATTTAAACATAATAATGGAGTAATTTTCACTGCTGCTTCAAATAATACAGTAACCAGGGGGGAAGGAGGAAAAAAAAAAAAAGTCTTGTTTCTTGGAACTTAAAATGGTTACTATGTAAAATGACAAAAATAAACATTTAAATTGGTTCATTGCAGGCATTGTGTCCCTGATCTCTCTGGCTGTCCTGTCCTATGAACGCTATAGCACCCTCACCCTGTGTAACAAGCGCAGTGCTGACTACCGGAAGGCACTGCTAGCAGTTGGAGGTTCATGGATTTATTCCTTGGTCTGGACTGTGCCACCTCTGATTGGATGGAGCAGTTACGGGATAGAAGGTGCAGGTACCAGCTGTTCAGTTCGCTGGTCCTCTGAGTCAGCTGAGTCCACATCCTATATCATCTGTCTCTTCATATTCTGCTTGGTCATCCCTGTAATGGTCATGATGTACTGCTATGGTCGCCTCCTTTATGCCGTCAAACAGGTAAGCTGCTGTATTCTATCTATAGTGCAAACTGCTTGGAGTCACATGTTGCTTTTCCTCTCTACTGAGTTTGGCATAAGTAGATGACAGACAGCAAAACAACAAAGCAAAAATGAATGAAAAAAAAACATAGAATGTCTGAAGGAAAGGGCAGGAGGGTCTTCACCCATCTCCATAATATTTCTGGAGTTCTAAAAAGTCATAAACACCAGATAGCATCAATAAAGAGTCTGACTTTGTGGCTTGGAAATATTGCACCATAGGAAAACCATTGTATCTAGGCAATAGTTGGACTTGTAGTAAAGCCAGCATGCATGTTTACCTGTCTATAAATAAGACATCTATGTAAAAATTTCTTCCTATTTTTGGATCATGACATTTTATTAATGTCTTCTTCTTAATCTGTGGATACCAAAATCTACATTAATACAACTCTACTGCAATTTGCCAGGGGGTCAACTTCTCCTTGTAGTTCTGGGCAACATAAAAAAAAATAAAAATAAAAATCCTTAAATACTACTGTTACTATCACTACTATTACCACTGGTACTTTTACTACTGCAAAACTCCTCTAATGGATTTAAGGTGCAAATATTCCAGAATTAATTTTCAAAAAACCCTGCCAGGTGATGTGGTATTATGAAGTTACTTTCCCTTGGGAAAGTAGTGAAGTTACTTTCTCTTAACAAAATTCTTTAATAATAAATAATGAGAAAGTAATGAGGGTATAGGTGTTCTCTAAAAAAAGATTCTCTAAAATGTTCAAATGAATTAAGTAAATGTATTGAATGGAAATTAAAAAAAAAAAAAAAAAGGGGGGGGGGGGGAGGAGATGGAGCAGTAAATCCCCGAATAGAGGTTTCAGATGGAATTAAAGGGGGTGTAATTCATTTTTGATTATTCATAAGGAATTAAGGTCATGCCTTTGTCCATAATTTGTCAAAACTTTCAGAACCCTTGAAGCCCAAATGGGAAATCTTTTCCTGGTTGAATGCTGAGCCAGTCAGTAAAATCTCTTTGATTAATCACATTTTAGTACTCATCTTAATGCTGTGAAATAGTAATAAGGAAAAAATTTCCTTTGATTGTAAACCATTAGAGTGAAGTTTCAGAACATGCCTGGTCCCTGGGCAGCAATATCCTTTATCATCACCTTAAAAAAGGAGTAGGATCTTGGAAGATGTACTGCTAATAATATGCAGAAGATATAACTTTTGTTTCTTCTTTCCTTCAGTCCTTATTGCCCTTCCTGACAAGTCATCACCACAACATACAAATACTTTTATGGATTAAGTGCCTGTAGTATATGTTTTATTTTCTAATTCTAAATGCAGACTTGTGTAATTTTATTCACCTTTTAAATCATTATTATTATTTAAATTCATTTATATTAAAAGTAGTGGTAATCTCACTGATCAGTGATAGTTCTTAGGTTGTGGTGAACATCCTGAGGAAATGAGCTATTATGGAAAAGATATACAATGTGAAGTCATTTTGAATTTAGACTTGAAAACTAGGTAGAATGAGTGGAAGACAAGTTTGATTGATAAATAAACTACCAAAAGGGGGAGGGGGGGGGGGAGAGAGAGGAAGAACAATAATATTTCTTGCAATCCTTTCTCCTTATTTCTACATGTGCTTTCTAGAATGGTCAGAAAGTCTCTGGGACCCCTGAGAAATTTTGTGAATACTGGAAGTGAAAAAGAATCAAACCCAATCTTTCACAATCTGTTGTAGGGCAGGTCTTATGGAACTAATGCTTATTAAATGCAAAGGAACTCCATTGAGAATTGGATTTTATGCCTTTCTTAAAGCTGTTATGATCCAGGGTCACAGAAGCTGCCTGAGCATTTGTGAAGTCTTGTACATATGAACACTGGATTTTTACACAAAACATCTAACATTTTCCTGGATTTTGTAAAAGATTTCCTTTATAAGTTATATTTCAGCAATAAGAACCTCAATCAGAAAATTAATCATCAGCCCTTATCTTTCTGTGGTGTATATACCTCTAATATCACATTCATTAAATTTTCCATTTAATAAATTTCCTGCGATGTATATATAAATTTTTATTGATCCTGATGTAGTCACTGAAATACAAGCTTTCCTTAAGTCTTAGGTCCTTTAACTATTCTGTAATAAACAGGGTAGATTATGAAATGCTAAAGTATGTCATGTTTCAAACTGAAGGAAGAGATGAGATATAGGCAAATAAAAATATAGTACTTATATAAATCTATGTAGAGTTAGTATGGTGATACAAAAAATACTAAGATAGTTTACTACATCCATTGTAATGTTGTTAATTTTTTGGTGTGGGTGAAAACCAAAACAAAACATTCTCTTGTATTAAGACTATATTCTTGCCACGTAGCTTAAAAAAAGTTATTCTCTGACCATCTCTGTAATATATTAGATGAAATGTGAGAACGTTGCAAACATAATAAGTTCATTATCCCAGCTTCAGCTGCTTTGTAAACTTTCTAAAATATGTATTACATATTTTTGCAAGATATAAAAAAGTTTATATATGAGCATTGTATTGTTAATGGTATTGAACCCTGAGATCAAGAGTACAGAAGATATTCCATTATTAATACTGTTGTGAAAATTAATTGAGGTGGAAGAAATATCTTAATAGATTTGGGATAGTTAATGCAAGAATTGGCACTGAGCCTGCATTATCTTCTTGTAGGAAACTGTAATTATAGGTCTGCTTTTCTCTTTTCTTCTCCAAATTTAGTCAGGTGCTGTATCATTCTGTCATTCAAGGTATTCATAGCTCCTATAAATTCATCTGCACTCTATATAATGGTAATAGGCATAAGGATTTCATTAGCACAGGTTTTATAAAAGATCTTCTTTTCAAGGAATAGCAAATCAATATCATCCCTGTATGAATAATGTTAACGGCAAATGCCATGAAATGGTATTACAACATGACTGCGTTATTGCCTCAGAGTTCTTGTTATTAGTAAAGCTTGAAGACCCTTAGGAATTGCTCAAGTTATTTTCTTTTAAGATATGTTTTTGTTTTGTTTTGTTTTGTTTTCTCCCCTCAGACTGGCTTTATCTGGATGTCTGAGTCTTGTTCTGCAGATGGTCCTTGCCACCATCCTTGTGCAATGTGTTTGGAAGAGTTGAGAGGTGGCGTTGGGTAAACAAGTGGGAAGTGTTAGCTTTGAATAGTGAAAAATTTTCAAAGGTGTTAAGCAAAGTAATGCTCAAAACAGGGAGACAAAGAAAAAAAGAAAAAAGAAAAAAATGTGGCTTCTAGAGATCTTGGCAGTGTATCAGATTTTAAGATGGACAGAAACATAAATATTTTATTAGACTTCTTTCCTCTGAGTCCATATTACTCATGCTAATCTTGTTTCCTTTTTCTGAGACCTGGTCTTCCATTGCTGCACGTTCTGAAATTCAATTTCTTCTCCAGGTTTTCCTTTAGAGATGATGTGTCTGATGCTTGTAAGTAGAAAGAGGCAAAGTTTTCTCCCTCACAAAATATTATCCATACATTTTTTATTTGTGCACGATTTTCAAAACAAGGAAAAGAAACTGAGAATGGCTTATTTCTCCTATTGCAATTAGATTTTTTCAGCTCTTGGCTTATGATGTTTCCCTATGACTCTGCCTTTGTGTTCCCACTGGAAAAAATATTCTTTATAAAATCATAGTCAGTTGTTTGCACTTTGAAAAGTGGGATCCCAAATGTGGAATTACAGAGATTAGCGTTGCGATCACTGTAGCACGAAAGGCACAATATGATTAAAAACCTCTACTGAGGCACCCAGAGAACTCATATGAACCAGCCTAATGAAAATTAGTAAAACTTTTAAAAGAGTTTTCTACAGTCTGCATTATCTCTCACTTGCACACACATAAAAAAAAAATAAAAATAATAAAAAAAAAATCCAGCCCAAGGGCAGGAAGAGTCCCAGAACACTGTTTCAAGAAAAGTTTTCAGATTGATTTTTTTTTGAGACTCTCATCTTGGCTCATCTAATTGCCAGTCTCTTTCATCAAAAAATGTGCCTGAACAAAGCTCAGAAGGTCTTTATGGAATGTAACTAGGGCATTGAAAACAATAAAAAGAGTTGTAAGCAGGGCAGAAAGACTTAAATACCTAGTGTAATACACATCTGAGCATGCAATTCTTGCTCAGAGCAATAGCCCATGTGTTAAAAAGTGGGCAAAGGGCCAGTGGTCACTGTCCAATTTTAGAGCTAAGTTAAGCAAGGAACACCCACTGTGTTTTTCAAATTGGTTTTGCCTGATTTTCTAAAGTCTAGGTTCTTTTTTATTTGTTTGTTTGTTTGTTTTTTGAAACATATTAGATCTAACCTTTTAACAGAGAAGTTGTAGGCTCACTAAAGATGGGGTTCTGGAGCAGAAGGATTTGTGGCCTGAACTGATAGTTATGCTGTGTTTTCTTTTTATGTTCCCTTGAGATCAGTGAGGAAAAGTAGAGATGAAAAATATTTTTAACATGTTTTGATATCATAACCTCTTTTCTACTTTGAAATTTTACATGGTGAAAAGTTCTTTTTTATTTGTTGACTAAAAAAAAAAAAATCCATGAAAATTTAAAGAATAACCCACTTGAGGAAGAAGATTGCCTTACCAGTATGCCTTGCCCTCCACCCATGTGGTGCATCTACTAACATTTAATTCCTCAGAGACAGTGACCAAATCATAGGTTTAGGTAGTGGAATTACCTATTTTTCTTTACAACTACTTTATTTTCATTTCTTTTGAAAAGTGCCATGTGATTTCTGATTTCCAGGTGTCATAGGAGAACCAGATCTTCTTATTTTATTCCATTTCCTGACCTTTCAGAGTCTTGTCACCTTATAGAGCTACAGGCTGGGAGAGGAATGGTTGGAAAGCTGCCAGGCAGAGAAGGACCTGGGAGTGATGGTGGATAGTCGGCTGAATATGAGCCAGCAGTGTGCTCACGTGGCCAAGAAGGCCAACGGCATCCTGGCTTGTATTAGGAACAGTGTGACCAGCAGGGCTAGGGAGGTGATCGTCCCCCTGTACTCAGCTCTGGTGAGGCCGCACCTCGAGTACTGTGTTCAGTTTTGGGCCCCTCACTACAAGAAGGACATCGAGGTGCTTGAGCGGGTGCAGAGAAGGGCGACGAAGCTGGTGAGGGGCCTGGAGAACAAGTCCTACGAGGAGCGGCTGAGGGAGCTGGGCTTGTTCAGCCTGGAGAAGAGGAGGCTCAGGGGCGACCTTATCGCTCTTTTTAGGTACCTCAAGGGAGGCTGTAGTGAGGTGGGGGTTGGCCTGTTCTCCCACGTGCCTGGTGACAGGACGAGGGGGAATGGGTTTAAGTTGAGCCAGGGGAGTTTTAGGCTAGATGTTAGGAAGAACTTCTTCACTGAAAGGGTTGTGAGGCACTGGAACAGGCTGCCCAGGGAAGTGGTGGAGTCACCATCCCTGGAAGTCTTCAAAAGACGTTTAGATGTAGAGCTTAGGGATATGGTTTAGTGGAGGGCTGTTAGCGTTAGGTTGGAGGTTGGACTCGATGATCTTGAGGTCTCTTCCAACCTAGAAAATTCTGTGATTCTGTGATTCTGTGAAATACAGTTAGGGCTATGCTGGAGAAAGAGGCCTGTTCCTTTCTCTTTTACTCCTTTTCTAGACTTCATGTTACTGAATTTAATGGAAGAAAGATACTCTGGTCTCTTATTCAAGCAGTAACACTCTAGAGTGAAATTACAACTCAATTATATATCTGAAGAAACTCATTTTGATTTCTGTGTAGTGAGATTTCAACTCTAGTATATTTTAAAAATCATTTAATACAAACAACTGTGGTGATTTTGAAATCTGTACCCACAAAGAAATTCTGAGAGAAAAAAGAGAGAGGAGATGTAGATTTTTATGACTTCTGATTCCTTAATCCTGTTTTATGCCTGTGCTATTTGGAACAGTTAAAACTATCTGTGAAAGCAATTATTACACCATTGTTCATTAAAGTAGTCAGAAAAGGATTATAAAGTAGAAAGATCACTCCTGTGACTTTTTCCAGTTCTGAAACTCATTTGGAAATTATTGTTAGTAGGAAGACAACACATTAGGACAGAGTGCTCAATGATTTAAACTAAAAAGAAATTATCTTCACATTATACAAAGAGTAGGATGGAAAAGTAATAATTGTTCTGTCTTTCCTTCATATGCTTCATGTGTCTATTTATAAACTCAATTTTCTGAAAACTTTATTCTAATGGCACTGAAGTTATGACTTATGTGGAGCAAACTGATAAAGTAATTATACACCATTAGCTCTGTCTTCTAAAAGCTCTAAATAAAAACAAGATGATAGTCATAGAGTTTCTTTTAGCAGCAAAGCTCAGAATCTTTCCAGTTATTTAGTGAAGCAAAGAAGAAGACCTAAAAATGTAATTCAGGTTAAGATGATGTAGACCATTGGCTCCTGTAGCTCATAGATTTCAAATGTGATTGTGTACATTTGTAGTTTGACTTAACTTCAGTATGTCTGACCCTACCCACTCAGACAGACAGCTATTCTCAGAAAAGAAAAAATGAAAGAAAAAAAAAAAAAAAAAAAAAAAAGAAAAAAAAAACAAAAAAAAAAAAAGGAATATTCTTTATGTTCATAACTGTTATTTCTTCCTTTTGGGTCTTCATGTGTACTTTCTCTTTTGGCTTCTGGTAGTATAGAAGAAGAAATAACTTTGCCTTTCCTTCTTAACCCTTACTGTAAAAATATCACAGTTACATATAATTCACAAGCAAAAAGATATTAAATTAACATGTGAATAGTTAGATTGTTTTCTGTCACATCATCGGAAGGATTTGGAAACATAATTGAAATATAAACCTCTTATTAGGCTGAGAGACTTGGGACAACACTTATCAAAATGTAATGAAAGGGATCATCTAGACTATCATGTAAAGTATATCATGTAGCTTATAGCCAGCATTAGCAAGAAAATCATTTCCAAGGGTTCTATATAGCCTTCATCTGGCATGCATTGGTCAATAGTTATCATAATCCTACTGAGCAGTTGCTTAGATTTTACCAAGTGGCTTCTGCAAGCCACTGCACAGCTGTTAACACATCACTTTTTGATTTTGATCATGCCTTTGATTGGGGCTGATTTGGGATTTTTAGTACTAAGAACAGTCTTTAAATTATGAGAGTGATCGACATTCCTATGCAATAGCATATTCTCACTGAGATTCTAGATAATTTCTCAAGGAGAAAAACAACAGCTGAAATGCCTTTTTGTAATTTTTGTTTTCTTCGAGGAAGTGGAGCATTGAAATCCATTGGGCTCCATGTAGTACATATCAGTGTTCAGTTCTTTGAAGATGTATTTTTTCTCAAATCTTCTTGGCTTCTGACATGGTGAAATTTCCCAGAACTATGTAGGTGAAGCAATATCAGGGACAACTATTTTGAAAATAATTAATAAGAAAGTCACAGGAAACCTACAAGAGAAGAAAAAAAAAAAAAAAAAAGGCAGAAAAACATTGCTTTTGATATTTCTCCTCCAGAAGAGATAATTAATTGTGTTGAATATTAAATTCTTTCAGAATCAGGTCACAACCTATAAAGGATCTTAGATAAACATAAATTTATCATCATATGAACTTTTTTTTTTTTTTTTCCCCCGTAAACACTCCCTTATTTAACAGGCCATAATTCCCATTGTTTCCTTTTTCTCCATGGTAACATGACACATTTTATATATATATACACACACATATATATATGCAGATCTCCTTCTTCCTTCTTTCAGTGAAGAGATATTTATAAAAATTTTCCTTTGACAGTTTGAAAATGTTGTGTGTTTGATTTTCCAATGAATTATAAAGCTGCTAGTACTACTCTTACTGATTAGAAGGAAAGCATGTGCCATTGAGAAGTAAACTGCGAGAATCCAATGAATTTTCAGCATCTATCTAGTCACATTTCCTTTCTATTGAGTAGAGAAAGGCAATTACATCCAAGAAGGTTAGTGCAAAATAGACAATTTTTTTTAGTTAAATATATGTGAAGTGAGTCCCACTAAAAGAAATAAATTGTCTTACAACCACACAAATAAACATTTTATCTTGCAAATAAAATGCAGCATATTTATTATTTTTTTAAGTACCTGTTTTTCTGGTTTTAATTATTTTCAAAACAGTGGAGCAATAGTTAAATGTTTATGCCATTATGGTATAATTATCTAATGCCAAGTCATAATATAACATACAAGTGCAACAACTTTTTAAAAATATCTGTAACATTTTGACACTAAATTTTGGGGTTCATTTCATGAGGACTTAAAAATAATTTTTTTCATTTTGACAAACAACAATTTTCATATGTCAGAAATCCAAATTTCAGTTTGGTCCATACATTTTGTTTAAGGATAACGATTGTTCTTATTAGCTGACCTTTTTAAAAATTTTACTATTTTTCCTATGAGCATGTTGCTGGAAGAAAATTTGGTTTGATTATCTCAGAGGCAGACTTATTGTCATACTTAATTTTTAAAGAACTAATTTATTCTTGTGCTTTTTCTTACCTTTTAGGGTTTGCCCAGAAGGTGAAAAGATTGTTTTATAGCTATCATGAAGGCAATGGAAGTATAGCATTGATTTGGGGGGTTCACTGCTTTCACCTGTAAAAAAGATTTTGTGCACTACATTAATACGAGTTTTTATTGAAGGACTCTTTCCCAAGCACACAAAATCCAGTGTTTTCTGTAACGGCTGAGAAAAAATGTAACCCCCTGAGAAATAAAGGAGATAGCTAACTTTAAGAAAAGGTATAGTGGCCAAATTCAATATCTTCTAAAGTGATTAGAGATTTCAGCTGCTGTCAGATCTTATATAGACATCTTTAGTTCATAGGTGATATATATTTTTATTGAGGGATCTTCTTCGTATGTCTAATTAAAAAGTGTAAACTGACTGCTGAAGCACCTGTGACCAGATTGGTCTTCATTTTTTGAGGTCTGAGCATGCTGGAAAATAAACAGGAATGAGAAAAGATTGTGATCTTCTTTCCCCTGTGCTGACATAAGTGTAAATCATTAGTTAATTGTTTGTATTTTACAGAGAAGCAATAACACAACATTGGCATAAATCAGGTACTGTAGAAATTTGTTGTAAATCAAGCTAATGGCTATTCAGAAAATAGGATTTCATTGGATTTGCTACTTTTCATTCTTTAGATAAACTACAGAAGATAAAAGCCTGTCACAATTTTTAATAACAAGCTAATAGAAATTTAAGATCTGATGCCTTAATCTCTGGACTTATTGTCTCCATAAAAAATGTACTGTGGTCTCACAAGACTTTTAATTTAGAGCAAATGATGTATGTCAATGCCAAGTGGTCATGATGCCTCAGTTGAGGGAACAGCTTAGTAAAGATTTTGATGATAGGTGAAAGCGTGTGATTTTTTGGTTTAATCACCAGTTATAAAATTGGAAAGGCTAAATGTACAGAAGGGTGTCCTCCAGACTAAAGAATATGTTTATATATGTATTTCAGCACTAGTAATGGAGTCACAGTTGTTTACCCTGTTGTAGCTTGACACCACTTAAGAGGCCAAGACGCCTTAGGCAGAACCACTGGCAAAAGGCTCAGAGCAAAACAACATGGAGCTTACGTGCATACATCTTGGAGCTGAGGTTTAATATACTATGTCCTGATCTATTGCAGAGGAGTTGAGAAGCACAAGTCTTTGGCACAAGTCAGAGAACTACATAGAAAGGAGGGAACCAAAACTGATGCAAGCTTGTCCACCTACTGGGAGTTATCACTGACATTTTCCATCTGACAAATAGTGACTGAGGACATAGTCTTAGAGACAAGGCTAACGTCTTAAAGACTAAGGCAAATCTGTGCTAGGGATCCAAGCATGTTAAGAGTTGAGCAAGATGCATGATCAGGTCTCAAGATGATGGTGATGGGGGCATGATCCACTTCATGGAGTGGTTTTATTTGATAATATAGTCACAGTTATTCATGCTTTTAAAAATATGTGCCTACTCAATGGCTCTCTTCTTCAGTGAGGTTGGCTTTTAATTTTAATATGTGTGTTAAAACTAGAATTTTTGTTTCTTCCCCAAAGGATTTTTTTTTATTATTATTATTAAAAAGTTCCATGTGTGCACAGGAATCTCTAAGTTTCTGGCTTTCTTCCTTGACTTCAGACAATTGTGAATACTATTTTAAATAGAGCTGGTTGGGAAATAGACTTTCTGGTCTTTTCCCAGTTTGAGATTTTTGATGCAGAAATTTCTTGACTTGAAGAAGAGGGAAAAGAAATCGAAACCTCATTATTTTTTCACAGATCAGGAAGTCAGCAGTATTTCACATTGACATAATCCTCCAATGGGACATTTAGATGTTATAAAATAAAAGTCTCCTCCTGACCCTGAAACCATTCAAGGTCCTGGCGCCCTTGTACAACAGTTGGTTAGCCAAAAGCAATGTGGAACAAAAGGGCCTGGAAGTCCTTGGAGTCAATGAGCTAAAATGCTTGTGAGATCCAAAAACTTGAATAAAATAGCTCAGTGAGGAAATTAGGCACTAAAAGGCCAGTCATTTTAGATGTGCGAGGCATATTGTCAAGAAACAAGTGAGAGATCCGGGGAAACCTGGGTTCCACCAGAAATTTCCCAGATTTGCATTTTCTCACAGAATGTTTTCATTTTTGTGAATCAGTTTTCCAGTGCAGAAATGTCACACTAGGAATAATTTTGAGTTTAGCTGGTCTGTAATTCGACTCTGCAAATGAAACACCTCCATTCTGTTGTTGCAGAACAGATTGTTTATAAAACACTGAGAGGGTTTCTGTGGTCTAACCTAAAACTTTTTCCACCTTCTCCGCCTTCACCATTTTGTTTGGTATGCATGATGTGATATGGTAATAAATGTGCAGCTCTCACATTCACATAGTTGCTCATTACCATTGAGATTTAACAAGGACAAAGGTGCAAATATATTTACTCAGCTTCCTGAGTCTCATGAGTACAGTGAAGAAACGTTGAAAAATCACACTAATTTTCATGTGTTCTAATTATGTTTTCTGTCATGCTCATACAGCCAATCCAAATCAGTATTATTACCTTTTTTTAATCAATATATTTTTTTTCTTTTTTCTTTTTTCCCTCTTTTCTCTTTGTTATTAAAATAATCAGTCAGGACATTTTATAGAATTCTTCCCCTTCAATAAATTGTTTTTGGGTTATCTGGGATACTTCTTTGTTGAGACAGCATTTCAGAAAGGTCCAGCTTCTTGCAGCTGAGCTGAAAGATGTGGAAAAAGGCCATATTACTTGGCCCTGACTCATGGTGGGTCAGTGGAAATTCGCTTCAGGGTTCCAGTGGATTAAAAACAGGGTCAAACCTCAATTTACTATTATCTTACTAGGCAGCTGGCTCTACTCATTTCAGCAGGCCTGATGGTAAATTAAAGGCTACTATCACAAGTGAAGAATAATGGCTGAAATAGGGCCAATAAGAATTTAAACATGGAGACATATATCAAGTAACATTTTATTTATCTGAGTTAATGAAATTATATTGGCAATAGTTCTAAGACCCTTTAATTATTCGCCTTGAAAGAATCCTACAAGACTCAATATCCACTGTAAATTAGTTGGATGAAACACAAATATAATTTTGTGTGGCTAGACACTGATACTTGAACAGCAAGTTTACAACATTTTACTGGGATAATAACTGGATGGGCTGTGTGAAGCGGGAAGGAAAAGGTTGTCTGGGAATGACTGAGGTAATCTGGCTGAAAATTAATCTTTCTTTTTACATGGAAGGTGTGGAGGCAAGGCTGGAATGGGAGGTTACCACCTTGACCGTGGGCAGGGCCATGCAGCTGCACCCGAGTAGGTCTAGGGACAAACACGCTGCTCTTTGGCAGGGAGCAGCTTCCAGCAGAGTGAAAGCAGTCTTTGTGGAATATTTAGACTAGAGGTTTTTGAGACTTTTTAAAACTAAGTACTAACATATGGCTTTTCAAAACATGTGGTCCTGCTGGAAGGAAAGAGACTGTTCAAACACTTTAAAGTTTGCACCTGACACTTCAATTTTGCAGGGAGCTTTCTCCACTGAAGGAGTGCTTGTGCAGACCTTCCCAGAAGAAACAATGCTATCACAGGACAGAGAGGGTTTTACATCACTTATTTCAGGCACTTAATTCATTTGAATTTTACTTCATTAGTAGTGCAGTTATCATATGAACTTTTCAACTACTTAATTATACAGACTTTCAGCTTAAAATCTCAGGAATCCTTATACAGTAAATCATATTCTTCTGCACATGTAAAGGCTAGGAAAGAAAAAGATTAGATTGTTAGTAGCTAATGTTTCCTTCAAGTAAATATGGATAAAGTTTATTACTGTATTCCTCAACCTATTTTTACAAAGGTGACACTTAATCCATTAGCTCCTCAACTTTTCTAATTTGTAGTGTTCATAATATCTTGACTACTGTCCTCTTTGTAGCATTAATTCATTTTTCCTTTGTTATTACAGGATAAAAGAAAACAAAAAGTAAAAAGAATTAATACTGTCTTAATTTTTAAGATTTAGGGGTTTAAGTCTTCACTTTCTTGTTTGTTCATCATCTTTTCTTCCATGTTTATCCTTTTAAAAAGTCTACACTGCATGCTTCTTAAAGAAAACTGTCACTGGATGGAGGTAGAGTCATCCTAACTTATGAAGAATGTGTAATTGCTTGACTTTTAATAGTACAACTGACATCTGCTAAGCAGTGAGATTAATCACAGCTGAGTATGTGATAGGGCTGCCTTTAGGGCCTATTCCAGACCTTCTGTTGCACTTAAGAATGGTAATCTAAATTCAAATGGGAGATCTGTCAACCACACAGCTTCTCAGATAATAAAAAAACATGTAAGGTGTTTACTAAGGGCATCTCAGTAATATTGGGTTGTTTTGCTTCTCATCACATAAGAGACAGAAGAGGTACCATATCGCAGTGTTTCAGAAGGCTGTAACATCCATTTTGTCTGGTAAAGTAACAACTCTCCTGGAACTGACTCCAATGTATGGAAAAAAAAAAAAATTCCATCTATCTGAGGTTTTGCTACTTATTTCTGTTCTATTAAGGATTAAATATAAACCAAGTGTGAATGAAACCTATTTGTCCAGAAATAGAAAAGAAAGAAAATAATGCATAAAAAGGGGTGGCCAGCAGGGAGAGGGAGGTGATTGTCCCCCTCTACTCTGCTCTTGTGAGACTCCACCTGAAATACTGCATGCAGGCCTGGGGCCCCCAGCACAAGAAGGATGTGGAGCTCTTGGAACACGTCCAGAAGAGGGCCACTAAGAGAGGGCTGGAGCACCTCTCCTATGCAGAAAGGTTGAGGGAACTGGGCTTGATTAACTTGGAGAAGAGAAGGCTCCGGGGACACCTCATTGCAGCCTTCCAGTACTTGAAGGGAGCATATAAACAGGAGGGGGAACGCCTCTGTGCATGTGTTGGTAGTGATAGAACAAGAAAGAACGGCTTTAAACTAAGACAGGGGAGATTTAGGTTGGAAATTAGGAGAAAGTTTTTCACTGAGAGGGTGGTGAGGCACTGGAACAGGTTGCCCAGGAATGTTTTGGATGCCTCATCCCTGGAGGCACTCAACGCCAGGCTTGGTGTGACACTGGGAAGCCTGCTCTAGTGGTTGGCAACCCTGACCAGATCAGCGGGGTTGAAACTAGATGATCTTTAAGGTCTTTTTCAACCCAGGCCATTCTATGATTCTATGATATTCTGAGCCTAAATTTAATATATATATATATATCCCTATGATGAATGGAGCTTTCTCTGGATCTTGATTATATGCCGATAAGACACTACCTGTAAACCTTTGCTTTGCACAGAACATGAAATGAATATTGCTGCTAGTTTCTGATCACAGATGTGCCCAGTTAAATACCAATGGCACTCTGCTTTGCTCTGATGCCTTAGTTAAGAGCTGGGCCTTTAAAAACACACATCTCTGGAAAAGTTCATCCAAACTAATCAACTGGATATTGCTTTCCAGCTTCTCCATTTTTATGGCTTGTGGGTGCTTACTAAAAGCCTTTAAAAGCCTTACCTGATACTTTTCTCTCTCTCACTTGCTGAGCAATTTCAAGATAGTAGTCCAGTCTAAATGTCAAGTTAAAAGAATTGACTTTCACATCTTTTCAATCTGGTCTTTCTGCATCAATCTTTAAGACCATTATGAAGAAAATTTGTAACTGTCGCTTGCAATCTGGTCTTGGCCTTTTATTAATTGCATGCTATGCCTGTGAGCCTTCTCTTTTTGCATGTTTTCTTTCACTCTCCTGTAGTGAAAAACCTCTTCTGTACACCTCATGCTTCTGTGCTCCAGCACGGTCAAGGCTCACTAGATGCTTAGTCATGTCAACCTGGCACATTTTGAATTTTCTCAATATCAAACTAAATGGATTTACTTTGAGCTCCATTGCTTGCTGAGTAAGTTCAGGATGTTAATTCAGTCTAAATGTCAAGTTAAAAGAAATATGATTCCAGCCTGCTGAATCATCTTGTTAACTCAGCATTCTTTTCACTTTGACCTTTCCTTAGGGAGGTACAGGTATTGCTCAATTACTTTCAGTCTTTCCAGAAGAACGTTGGAATTTTATAAGGCTACTTTGTCCTTTTTTCTCTAAGGTAATAACATTTACACTGGACATGCTTCATACTGTCTCAGACTTTATCCATCCCTACTTACTTTTTGTACTCTGAAGAATTCTTCAGGCACAAAACACAGAAATGCAAGTGTTGTTCACAAATGTGCTGAATTTGTAATATCCATATTTAATAAATACTGACTTGAAGAGACGTGAGCTTGTTAGTGAATCATTACTGGACTAGTTTATATCTTGGTCCAAACTGTCTTGGACATGTGTTAGACTCTTTGAAATTGGAATTAGAAAAAAACTTCAGAGGATTATTTAAAATACCTGTGTGTTTTTTTCTGGATGTTATTGTCAAAAAAAAAAAAAAAAAAAAAAAAAAAAAAAAGCTAGACCAGTATACCTAAAGTAAAATCAGTCTGTAAAACAATATTGTCCTAGTGTCAACCTCTTTCTTACAGGATAAAGAATATGTTTTGCAATTGGGAGTAGTTATAATTTGCAGACTGCAATAATAAAACAATGATCTGACCACTTGTTCTGTGCCAGGATACAGGATCTCCGTCCCCAACTTACAGCATCCCTAGTAATTCTGTTACAGTATCCATTAGAAAGCATGAAACCAAATAGATATTGCAGTAAATATCTACAGAGACCATCAGCTGGGAATCGAGTGCAATTTATTAGGAAACCAAGCAGTGATGGCCAAGGGCCAGCCTGCCTTATCTGGGCAGTGGCCGGCAATGACTGCCTTAAGCCTGGGATCCTGGGAACAAGGGAAGGAAGATTTTGCGATAGTGTCAGATGGAGTAGGTGGAGTAGGCAACACCAGCCACAGTACTGCTAGAGAGGAAGAACAGAATTTTCAAGGCCTACAAAGGCAGTAGATGATAACAGCACCTGAGGTGTCATTACTTGTGTGGAGAAAAGCTACTGTAGTATTTATAATGCATGTACATGCATCTATAATGAAGGACTCTCTGCATTCACTTCAAAGGAGTCAGTTTCAGTAACCTTATGAACTAATTTTTGTGCTCAGAAAATTAAAAGAATAAATAGGATGCTGGGAAGTACTAGGAAAGGGACTGACAGAAAAAACTCCAATGTTATTGCATCATTGTGTAAACTTGAATATTGCAAAGGATTCTGGTCATCTGTTTGAAGATGATGGGCAAGAAATAGGAAAGGCAAAAAAAAGGGTACCAAGCAAAATCAGAGCTACAGAACCTTTAATACAGAAAAATGTTATTTAAGACCAAAGTTCCCAAAACATCTGTACTGATCAACTTCTAAGTGGTTACTTCAGTCTTTTTCTTACTGAAATTCTTTCTTTGTCATAATAATGCTCATTTACAAGCTCAGATCACTTTTGAACTGTCAAGATTAAAAAGCATGAGTACTAAAGCTTGGATGTGATGGGCTATTGCTGTCATTCACTGCTTTCTTTCAAAGTGAGCATGCCCATCGGAAACCAGTAGTCTCCTGCTTTTCATTTTCCATATAAATCTTATTTCTATAAGCCAAAGATAAAACTGAAATGCAGATTGCTAACTAGTCAATTTTTGCAACTTTGCAAATTTTAGTTTTAATATATAATGTAGCCCTTTTAAATATCAGCACCATAACTCAGTGTGAGTATACTTTATAATTGTGCTTCAGCACTATGGTTATTGTGCTCCTCTGCAGAGTTGACAAAAATTTAAGTATGGTGAAGTTAATCACTTTTTTTTCAAATGTTTGACTCTCTACTAGAAATACCAACAGGTCTCTAAAAGTGCTATTAGTGCTATAAAACTGCCACCATCACTTGGGGAAGACCTAAGTGATGTTGGTGTCTCAATAGAAATCACTGACCTGCCTTAAAGCAAGCTTGGTGAACTTTGTTTCAGTGAAAAACACTGGGGACCTGTTGCAAAGTCAGTGGCAATTATTCTGGAGGTACGTCCTTCTCGGATAAATGTTCTGTGCTATGGATGATTTTAACAATTGCTTGGCTTTATTAGATTTAGTTTCTGCCTAATTTCATGTTCAAGGTAATTACACAAAAACATCTCGAGGGGAAAAAATATTTTGAAGATTTTTTTTTTCTATTCTTTTCAGTAAGTGCCCACAAGATGAATTAACTGTGGCTATTGTTTTCAGAGGAGAATTACTGGATTTCCATGTCAACTACATACAGGTTAAAATATATATAAAATATATATAAATATATATATATATATTATTCTAGGAGCAAATATGTATATATGGACAGTGAGATAAATATGAAATCAGGAGTGCTTTTTAAGCATAAAGTGTAATATCTGTTATTCTGAAATACAAGTGCATTACAGAAGGGAGATTAACTTAAAAATTCAGGAAAACATTAGACACCAATAGCTAATGTGTTCATAACCTCTACCTTATTTATTTATTTATTTATTTAAAGTAAGGCAAAGTCTGCAACAAGACCGTACTCTTTATACTAAATTCTGTATACTGTTCCCCTGTGGTTTCATGTGAGCATAAGGATATTCCACCATCAATCTCCTGTTCTGCTTCCAACAGTGCCTAATGCAGCTGATATCTAGTGAGTGTGTGCACACCTGGCCAGTCTCTGTGGCTTATTCTTCCTGCATTCCCAAACATCCACTAATGTAATTATTTGGTCTAATATGTCCTATATTTTTATCTTAAATTGATCTAGATTCTCTGATATATCTGCTACAAATAATTCATGGATCTTCCCAGCATCTTTTGCAGTGAAAACTGATGCAAGGAATTCATGACACTTCTGTGTGAAAGCCTTCTCAACCCTTAGTACATCTTTTACACCTTTCTTATCACAGCGCCAGTTTTCTGTTTGTATTCCTGACAGATCCATTAGCTGAAAATTTTCAACTTCTTCCTTTTTACAGATATCCCATTAAGTCAAGGTTGGGCCACAGGAACAAGAAGACAGAATTTATTTACTTTATAATTGTTATTATTGGTTTCACCTAAACTCTAATCTAAATCTCTCCTCTTTTAGTTTAAAACCATTCCCCTTGTCTAATTCTTCTATGCGTGAGTAAAAAGTTGCTCTCCATCTTTTTTATAAGCCCCCTTTAAGTAATGAAAAGGTGCAATGAGATCTCCCTGGACCCCTCTCGTCTTCAGGCTGAACATCTCCAGCTCTCTCAGCCTTTCTTCATAGGAGAGGTTCTCCAACCCTCTGATCATCTTAGTGGCCCTCCTCTAGACCTTCTCTAACAGGTCCACATCCTTTTTGTGCTGGGGGCCCCAGACCTGGATGTGGTACTCCAAGTGGGGCCTCACAAGGGCAGAGTAGAGGGGGAAAATCCCCTCCCTCATCCTGCTGGCCACTCCTCTGTTGATGCAGCCCAGAATGCAGTTGGCCTTCTGGTCTGCAAGTGTGAACTGCTGGCTCATGATAAGCTTTTTGTCCACCAGAACTCCCATGTCTTTCTCTACAGGGCTGCTCTCAATGAGTTCTCCCAGTCTGTGCTTGTGTCTGGGATTGCCCTGATCCAGGTGCAGCACCTTGCATTTAGACTTGTTGAACCTCATTAGGTTTATGAGGACCCATTTCTGAAGCTTGTCCTTTGGACAGCATTTCTTTTGGATGGCATCCATTCCTTCTGTTGTATCAACTGCATCACTCAGCTTGGTGACATCTGCAAACTTGTTCAGGTGCACTCAATCCCACTATCTATATCATTGAATAATATATTATCAGTACTGGTCCAAAGACAGACCCCTGAGGGACACCACTCATCACTGGCCTCCACCTAGACATAGAGCCATTGACCACCACTCTCTGGATGTGGGTTTCAGGCCAATTCCTTATCCACAGAGTGGTCCAACCATCAAATCTGTATCTCCATTTTGGAGATCAGGATGTCATGTGTGATCACGTCAAAGGTCTTACACATAAGTCCAGGTAGATGACATTGGTCAGACTTTCCTTGTCAACTGATGTACTCACTCCATCATAGAAGGCTATGAGATTGGTCAGGCATGATATGCTGTTGGTGAAGCCATGCTGGCACCCCAGAACATGAAATAGCAGAAAAGCAGAGAAATTCAGTCCTTTGACTCCACCAGTTGCTATTTATTTTAATGTGTATCTGACAAAGCAAAATAAACGTCAAGAATGCCTGATTTCTGAATACTATAATCCAACTACTATAACCCAAAATTTTGTGGAAAGAACTGTCATATGTGACATTTGTTTTCAGTTAGCTAGAGAATACTTTATGACATGTTCATTATACTTTGTGATGCATATTTAAGTATTTCTGTTGCATTAGAAAATATTTCTTTCATTTTCTTTTCAAATGTTATGTCTAACATCAGAAAATAGACAAGATTTGGCTTTATCTAGAGCTGAAAGTGTCATAAAGTGAAGAGAAGTATTTAAAAGCAGTTTCACATCACTTTGGAATTTGGTAGGTGCTGTGTGTGATCTGTTCTTGCCCATGTCTTACTGTGTATCTCAAGTCTATGGTAAAGACATACAGCTGATGAATCTCACTTGTCTGTTAGCTGGGCATGGATAGACTCTGGTCACTGTTTATAGATATAACACTCGAAGACTTTTTTTTTCTATTTTTTTCTATGTCATATTGCTGCCCTCTGGATGCCTTACTCTATCTGATGCCTTTAGAATCTGTGCTATCGGTAAAGTGTTTTTCTGGGGGTCTCTTGTTTCTCTTTGGGGGTGTTGCAGCTTCAAAATCATGTGAAACCTCTGTTGAAGATTATGGATCTCTGCAAATAATGAAGCTTGCCTGTCTGAAAGTGTGAAGTTCATTAGTGCTGATAATCACTTCTACACACCATCTTCTAGATTTTTCATGTGGTGTGATGTCTGGATGCCCAAAGTGGACAGGGTTTTTGGATCTTAGAGAAGGTTTCTGGCAGTGTATGTTTATCCAGACTGAGAGATTTCATAGACCCACTATCTTTCTGTTTTCATGGTCCCTGATATGAAGAACAATGCTACTTCATGGAGGTGATCATCAAAGTAGTATTAGAGGGACAGTCAGAGTAGATTATCCCAGACTGAAGCTGTGATGGTTCTCCTACAAGTATACAAATCCTATTAAGAAAGTCAGAGTTACAAAGACAGTGCCTGTAACATCAGACTAAGAAAACCTCTATGTAGGAATTTCTTGAAGGGGCCATATAATATGAGTATAGATGATAAATCCTCCATGTCTAATCACATATTCTTTATTTACCTATTCCCTTATCTGTTTCTTATGTTTTTTGTTTGTTTGTTTGTTTGTTTGTTTTATGTTATCTTCCCCTTGTAGCATGAAATCTTTGATCTATCATTAGATCTTCGACCTAGAACTATGAATATCTCACTGCAGTGCAACATTTTATTATTATAATTATAATTATAATTATAATTATAATTATAATTATAATTATTATTATTATTAGGAGGAGGAGGAGGAGGAGGAGAATTTTTTTTATATTATTTTCATTCTTTTTTTTTTTTTTGTATTATTTAATAAATGTATTTATTCTTGGTACCACCCAAAGTACCTCTTACACTTTGGTAATTTGGAGTAGCAACCGGAAATACAGTTTCTGAACATGGCAGGAACAATAACTAGTTTCTTTGTAGGAACATCTCTATGAATAATAAATCACAGAATCACAGAATGGCTGAGGTTGGAAGGGACCTCTGAAGATCATCTAGTCCAACACCCCTGCCAAGCAGGATCACCTAGAGCACATTGCACAGAATGGTATCCAGGCGGGTTTTGAATATTTCCAGAGAAGGAGACTCAAGAATTCAAGAACTAAAACCTGCTTCTCCATATTTTGTATACCTGCACCATATTTATTAATATTAAATAGTTTTGTTCCAAAAACAAAACAAAACCCCAAAACAAGAAATTTACATCATTGACTGACCTAACTTGGAACCATCTAAATTGTAGGTTTCTGTTTCCAGACTGTCTTCTGGGCTTCTATTACAACAAGGAGAGAGAGACAGACAGATAGACAAAAACAGTCTTCCAGGCGGTGGAAGTCCTATGTCAGGCCTGTCAAAGCCTATGTACTCAAAATTACATAAAAGGTTCCTACCTTCTGTTTCCTGTCAGGATTTACCCTGTTCTGTTAGCAAAATTTAAGTGCCAACATCCAAAGGACTACAAAACAAGTGGAAATATGGTTTGAAAAATTCCAGTGCTCTCACCTCTTTGTGGGTTTGAGGCCATCTCTATGCATATGAGTCTGACATACCTGGATATATCATCAGCTTGTGCAAGCTGACCAGGCACTGAAAAATATTTGTAATGTACCACGTATCCCTAACGCTCCCAAAAAACAAGTCCCTCCTGTCCCTGCTGCATGTGTATTTGAATCTCAGTGATGCCTGGAAAGCTGTAGGAATCATTTTGTATTTGCATATGCACTATGTCTGAAGATATTCTGCCCTCCTCACCCATCTAATGGTAGGGGATTTGGGGAGAGGATTAGAGAGTATTTATGCAAGGGCTTTAGTCTTGTTTAGTCCTGGATTATTTTGTGTTTAATCACAACTTTCCACAAGCAGAAATTTCTGTACAGTCAAAGACTGCCTTACAGGATAATGTATTGAACTCATGAAATTGTAATAGTTTGGTTCTGCTTACCTTGTCTTTTTAGTAATCTAAAACAAATAACAAACTTTACAACAGTTTAAGTAGATGTTTTGTAATGGGAAGTCTTAAAATGATACACAATTTATAGAGGACTGGCTGTAAAACACAAGCTGCAGAAAAGGAATTTATCTTCATTTTCTGTGAGCTAAGGTAAGGATATTTATATACACACAGACTGGGTATAACTCACTAAGCCAGTTTCCCCTTGCTTACCTCCTCTAGCATATCAGAGTGAGGGCTAGAGAGACCTACCTTCAGGCACAACACAGTTCTGAGTACACAGTCCCCTGAGGAAAAAAAAATAAAAATATTCGTATACCTGAACTTCAGTCTTATTGACTAAATTTAGTTAATCTAGTTTAGGAGTTTACTTGAATTTCTCCCTCCTACCTGTCTTTCTGTGCTGAAAAAGAGGATTATGTGTTGTAGGGTGATATTAAAATTCTGGAGAATTTTGGGACTCCTGATACTGAGATGGATTGAAGACCTCCAGACTTTGCAGGGTTGTTTTGTTGGTGGTGGTTTTGTTGTTTTTCTCTGTGTATTACTGAATACAACCATGCCAAATGCATAATAATTTGAGGAAAAGGGTCTGTCATGTATATATGAGCACAGAGGAGAATGCCGGAGGCCAGTTTCAGTGTAATTGCTATATCTTTAAAGATGCCAATGAGAGGAGAGCTTTGAAGCCACTTTAGATTTATATTCTGTGCACAGTCGACATAATCTGACAACAAGGTCCAAGCACACATATTAGGCTTATTTGAATATAAATAGATACATATCAAAAGCATACCCACACGTCCTTAAAAATAAAGCCGTCTTGCTTTATTTTACATGTCAGTAGAAATTTTCGGGGGATTGGGAAGTGGTCCCTCAGAAAATACTGGAAAACTTGACCTCTCCGCAAGAACAGAGGTAATTTTGATTAGATGCTGAAAGACTGCTGATGTTTGAGTGATTTTAGTGTCTAATTTCACTACTGATATCAGATACTTATACACAGGAATGGAAAGTTGACGTTCTCCCCCACATGTGATAGCCTTGGTGTAAAGTAGTGTTAAATGCAAGTGAGAACTTTATATATGCAAGCAAAATTGGATCCAGAGGAATTCCCAAGCTCCATTTTATGGGAAAATAATATCCCAAGCCCTTTCTTTTTATTCACACCCCAGTTTCAGAGAAAATATTGTTATTTAGGGTAGAAAAGGCTGTTATTAATCCCACTCTAGATGTGAACAAAACATTGAGTCATACTCGTGTCATATCTTTCTTCTCTAATCTTGGAAGACTCCTGTGTAAGATTTTTCACACAATTATGGGCATATGTGTGTTTGTGTGTGCACCTTATGTAGTATATAATGTACAGTGTATCTGTATATATAGCATACAGGGTATATAAACATGCAGATGCTATATATAGTTTATAATATGTACATATATATACATATACAAATATATATATATGCAGTTGTACATACACTGACTTTTTCAGTGAGAAGGAATGGGTCATAAACCAAACTGCAAACATACCTGAAGGGTGTGGAGAAGGTTTCAATGTGTTCTGATTCCAAATAAATAAGTTTTCTGATCTCGGTTGACATTTGCTCTGACTCTTACATTTATTATTCTTGCAAAATATAAAACACAGTCTGTTATTTCCTGCTTTAGTTATATCGGTGTTCTAGTCTTTCAAAGGATTATTTTGGGTCAGCTATGATTGAAAACACTTTTCCTTTAGATGCAGACCAATATGCACTCCATTTCCTATGTAGATAGTAACACTTTATTGCTTAGCATCATGTAGTAATTTTGAAACATGGAAGGAATTTTTCCACCTGTCAGTTCATCTGGTTTTGAAGAGTTCAACTATATTTGTGATTTTACAGATATACATTCTGCAGACAGAATTATGTTTTCATTTTTCTTTTCCCTTAATTTCAGCTGGACTGTTAGATCCACCAAAGCCATTGCAAAAGTTATTAAAAACACATAGAAGTTGGTTATTGGAAGAGTAAATCTCTTACAGGTATAATTTGTTGGCAAACTTTTCAAAAACAGGGATTTTCAACTGAATTACTGGCTTGATTTTCTGAAAGTGGTCTCAGAAACCTCCATGGATTTGCTCAAGCCTTGTAGTTCTTTCTACCAGGTGCCCAATATTGGCAGTCTTGGTGCAAAGTGTCACTTCAGGAAGTATTCTGGCTTTTGGTAATCTATATATGTACCAAAACCACCTTTTCTCCTTCACACAGGTGCAGATAGAATCACAACATCATTTAGGTTAGAAAAGACCTTTGAGGTCACCAAGTCTAACCATCACTTAACACTACCAAGTCCACCAATAAACCTGAAGCACTGCATCGACACATCGCTTAAATATATCCAGATAATAGCAAAAATCCCTATAGTTTGGGATTGACTTTAAGCTACTTTAAATGAAAAGACAAGAAAACAAAACAAAACAAAAAATGGTATTTGCTATCAGAGGGCTCTGTGACATTCAGTTCTTCCAGGGTTCTAAACTTTTAATGCTGACCCATACAGATGGGACTTTGCACCTTTCACAACTCCCTGGACCAGAGTCAACTTTGACTTGACAGTTTGTCAGGTCAAAATAGGTGCTTTCCTTGAGTAAGGAGGACTCATCCCCTCTAGGAAATGCTGGAAGCAGAGTAACATATCCTGCCTTTAGAACTTTGAAGTTCCTCTAAGCTTTCATCATCCATAGGATATAACCTGGTTTTAAGTTAATTCAGGTCAACATGTTCTCATTGAGCCCACTGATAGGGATGTCAGTGTGAGTGAAGGCTAGTTAAAATATGCTCACTAGAACTGGGCTTAGACAAGCAATCAAATGCAAAAAAGTAATACGCTTTGTGATTGCTATCAGTTTGTACAAATTAGACTTCATTGTTTCAAGGGAATGGCTTGCTATCTATTACTGTCTAGGGACTTTGTATAAATAAGGTAAGGCATGTTAGACACACAAAAAAAACAATAACCTTAATATTTTAGAGCAAACAGTTTATTTTGATCATCTTTTTCATAGAATATTAATTATATTTTAAAGAACTTTGAACAAAACCATTTTTTTTCAACTACGTCTCCAGATAGCAAACACAACTCACTGCCCTTTCAGTTTTCATTTTCCACATATCTTATTTTCTATACATCTTTGATTTGTTTCAGGCAGATAAGTGCCATGGAGGTGACACTGCAAATCTCAGAGACAGCAGCTCTGTGCAGTGGCACCGTTACTGAAGGACATAGATACAAATAATATTTTTAGAAGTGTATATCACCACAAATAATGTATCTGCTTAAATGAGCAGCCAGAGCTGGTGGCACTTTAGCTTTATTTCACCTCAGAAGGATTATAATTATTTTTCTTTGTAGAGCATAGAGACTCGGTACTGCTTTACTTGTTGCTGTGATGCCTTCAGACCATTCAATGAATCAGTCAGTATGGATGAGCCAGTGTCTTCTGAGGGCTGAGTTGTTTGGTGTGGGATCCTCAAAGCGTGCTGGAGGCATACAACATCTCCTGGCCCTGTACTTCCCTTACAAGGAATAGCCCCGGGTGAAAAAAACAGTTGCTCAGGTCTGCCCAGCCAGGCTGCTGCACAGGTAGACACACTTCACCCATGCTCCAGGTTGATTGGACATAAGACAGCTCCAAGCCTCATGCATCTGCATCAGCCTGTTGTGGAGCCCAGGGCACAGGCTGGCTGACTGGGAGGCTGAGTTTCATAGTCATAGCTGAGTGCAGTGTGTTCTCAGCTTTTGCACTGGAATTGGCTTCTGTCCTGCCAACTCATTGCATGGGAAGCCCAAGCTCATGTTTTTGTAACTGTCTTCCTTGCTGGGTAAGGCTCTAGAGGGAAAGAGATATCCTCCACTTGGGGAACATATAAGTATCTAATGCACTTCTTTTTCTAAAACAAGACTGTTACACAAACAAAATTATAGCTATGTGTAATGCATCTTTAATTTTCTCATGCACATTAATGCTAGAAAATCCATGGTGAGGAAAGGTCAGAATGAAATATGAGTCATATATGATAGAAGTGACACCATGGGCTGCTTGTTTGTGTAGATGCGAATGTGTTCACTGTGTAAGTCAAATTGCTGTTAAAAGCCCGTTAGCTAGCACAGTGAAATAATTCCTGCAACTAAGAGGATTATAGTGGTTCTTAAGTCCACAACAGAACTTCACTAATATTAGCAGCAATAGCTTATATGCTTCAAGGGCAGTGTACGAAGCCCTAAGTTTTGTATTTAAAACATATCTTCCCCCTGAGGCATTAAGATGACTACTCATATTTCAATAACAAAAATTCCCAATAAAGCCAGACTTGAGCTGATAAAATATCTTTCTATGGACTTCAATTTTTAGTCTTGACAGTAACATTAAAATAATTAACTGAAAAGCCCCTTGTGTGTTTTTATGGCTTCCTCCCTCTGTATTTGTTCATATTAACACATTATGTGGCCCCAACTGAGCAAAGTGCTCAGATGCATGCTTAAATCTCACTTCACCAGTGAACATTTGAGTGCAAATGCTTTAGAACCAGGGCCCATTGGACAGTAAGATGACCCAAAGCAGATGTTTCTGTTTAGTCCCTGTTTCCACAGAGACTATGCATCTCTTCAGTGCTCACTCTTGTTTTGGACTTAGCCACTGAAATGCTAATAAAGAAGGCATCAATTTTAACCCAGAGATCTGCTTTCTCATGATTGTCTTTCTTAAATAACAATCAAAGTATTTAATCTATCTTAGTATTAAACCACAAAGTTCTAGGGTAGCCCACACTGAGAAAAAGATTTTTTGGAGATTCTCTTTCCTACATAATTTTGGAGCTTTAATGCCTTTTTTTTTTTTTTTTTTTCCCTCCTTGTTTTTGCTTGAGGAAAAAATCCATGAAGATGGGAGAGGAGGAAGCTCATCAGCATTGACATTTGAGTCACTGCTTAGTTTGAGACATTCCTGGAGCTTGTGGAGGGTTATTCTTACTTATATGCAAAGAGAATTTTTAGTTTCCTTGTTAGAAAAAAAAAAAAAAAAAAAAAAAAAAAAAAAAAAAACAGGGAAGACGGTCTTACTTGATTGGTTTGTAAAGGAAGAAGAATGGTCTTTTTCCAGCTTTTTCCTCTACTACATCTCTTGCATTAAAAAGTCTAGTTCCCTTCTGTTCATTTCAAGAAATTGTAGTAGGCTAAATGTTCAAAGATTGGCAGACGTCCCTCAGATAATTATAAATATTTCATTTGTCTCTGGTTTTGGTAGTACTGTTGAATATTTGATTATGTCAAAACAAGCACTCATAAATGACACATAAGAAGTCTGGCAACAAACACTGCTGCTCATAAATAGCCTTCTCTTTACAGTGCAGTTTTGGAGGAGTAAAGAAAACACAGTTATTTGCATATAAAATGTACAGAGGCAGCTCCAGGAAAAATGTATCAGCCATGATAAATAAACAAAGGACTTTGCACACATTTCCATATTACT